>NW_015172618.1:8765-33373 GCF_001447785.1 Gekko japonicus | reverse complement strand
CTCTCCGTTTCTGGCCTACCTGACAGAGCTGCAGAAACAATATACGTCAAGAGCTCTGAAAGCATTACACTAAAGCCAAGTGTAGTGATCAAGAAGGAATGACTATTAAACCAGCTTAAAAGTTTATAGTGTAGAAACGCCTCCGTAAGGCCTATGCTGAGCTTGGCACGCACTGAGACTTCTCAGAGGTCCAGAGGCAGGTGGGGCGAAAGTAGTCTGCACGCAATCAAAATCGCTTCTCCTGCGTTCTGCATCTGACCTCCATCTCAAGTTAAGCCTGAGGGCATAAGCCACGCACAGCAAATGCGCACAGACGCTGGAAAAGGCCTGTTGAGGAGACCCACAGCTCCACACCCACACCCACACCAGCTTTGTGCGGAAGAGCTGGGGGGGGGGTAGTCCTGTGGCTCATCAGCCCTTATTAGGTTAATGCCATCTAATTGTAATGCCTCACTCAGCGGTGAGCTGTCATTCGGAGAGATTAGCCAGCCGACAGCCCTCTCCGCTTCTCTCCTTCCCACAGCAGACCCGGGGTTTGATTTGTTTAAAGCGTTTGTATCCTGCTTCTTTTCTGTCACAGGCAAAAGCACCAGAAGACCTCGAAAGCAACTTCAGTCTGAAAATACACAACTCAAAAAACACAAAGCAGTTGGGTTTTATGACAAAGAGCGAGGGCAGGCCAAGAGACCGGCTTGCCTTTCCCTGTGAAATCGTCTGAACACAGACAGGTCTAGCCAGTTTCTGGGAAAGACAATGGGGAGGACTAACAGGAAAGGCCTTCTGGAAACTTCTGGAAGTCTTGGGGCCAGGACTGAAAAGGCTCTGCTGTTGTTTTTTCGTGTAGGGTCTGAAGACCACCAACAAACAGGGTGTGGGGGTCGTGCTTTCCTGGAAGAGGTTCGCCACAGGGCTAGATGAAGCTGTCCCATTTCATTCCTTTTTTTGTTTATTTGTTTCCATATGCCGTTTTGTATTTTGCCTGTTTGCATGGCTGACATTCCCCAGTTCATTTATTTTTTACGTCGCGTGCCAAAATTTGATGCAATAACATTCAAAAAGTATATATTTAGCAAGTGCGAAAAAATCACCACAAGGAAACAGTAAATGGTGCAAAGGCTGAAAAAAGTTCAATTTGCAGAAGGAGAAGTGAGATCCAAACGGGAGCTTTCAAGTGGAAACTGTGAGGCTGTGAAATATGATAGTGTTTAATGAAAGAACAATTTGGGTCGCAGTGTTCCCTCTAAGCTGAGTTAGTGTGAGCTAGCTCACAGTTTTTTAGCCTCCGGCTCACACATTTTTGTCTTTGCTCGGGAAGGATGGCTCCAGAACAAACTGATTTATGCAGGAGCCAAATCGCTCGCTCACAACTTTAATGCCGGTAGCTCACAAAAGAGAATTTTTGCTCACAAGACTCCACAGCTTAGAGGGAGCATATTTTTGGGTGTCTAATTTTTCTCTCTTGCTATTTCTTAGCACTAGTTCTCTTCTTAGCATGACAGCTGATTCACACAACACAAAGACCTGGTGGCTTGGTTCCCTTGGCCCGCGGGTATTCCAATCACAACTGTGGTGCACGTGGAGAAGAGGCACCCTGGCCTGTTTGTGAGCAGAAAGGACTCCAGGGTGACAGCTTTTTTGAGCAGGTTGGTGCCGTGGAAGGGGAATGCTGCTTTCAGGAATGAAGTCTACACAAGGCTTGTTGCTTTACAAAAGAAAGAAATGGATGTCCTTGATTGTTCAGGAAGCTCGCACTATGACAAGAAAGGAGAAATGGGCGGTCCAGTTATCTAGCTATAATATGAAGAGAAGTAGATTCAGGTGGGTAGCCATGTTGGTCTGAAGCAATAGAACAAAGTGTGAGTCCAGTGGCACCTTTAAGACCAACAAAAGTTAATTCTGGGTACAAGCTTTTGTGCGCATGCACACTTCTTCAGATATACAGATGTATGTATGTATGTATGTATGTATGTATGTATGTATGTATGTATGTGAAGAAGTGCGCATGCACACGAAAGCTTGTACCCAGAATTAAATTTAGTTGCTCTTAAAGGTGCCACTGGACTTGAACTTTGTTCTATGGAGAGAAATTGGGTTGCCAGCCTCCAGGTGGGGCCTGGGGATCCCCCACTATTACAGTTGATATCCAGACGACATAGTTTAGTTAGTTCATTCCCCTGGAGAAAATGGCTGCTTTGGAGGACGGACTCTATGGCATTGTACCCTACTGAGGTCCCTCCCCTCCTCAAACCCCGCCCTCCTCAGGCTTCACCCCCAAAATCTCCAGGTTCCCCACCCCGTGCTGGCAGGCCTAGAAATACATCCCAGCATGCTCTCATGGGAGGATTAGGGGCTAGTTGGAAGGAAGGAAGTTCCTGGCAGTAGCTGTCTGGGTAAACCAAGACAGAACAGACACTGGTACGGAGGAAACTGATCAGGCTTCACCCCCAAAATCTCCAGGTTCCCCACCCCGTGCTGGCAGGCCTAGAAATACATCCCAGCATGCTCTCATGGGAGGATTAGGGGCTAGTTGGAAGGAAGGAAGTTCCTGGCAGTAGCTGTCTGGGGAAACCAAGACAGACCAGGCACTGGTACGGAGGAAACTGACCTCTCCACCTTGTGAACTCTGCTGCCCCCTCTTGGCCTACTGGCGTGCTTGTTACAAAGAGACATGGTACAGTCCTTCACTGCAACACAGGAAGCTGATCTTTGCTTCATTGGGAAATTTACCTGCACCTGTCTTTACACATAGGGGCTGCGGTGGCTCAGTGGTTAAGACGCTTAGCTGCAGACCGGAAGGTCAGTCGCTCGGCAGTTCCAGGCCCGAGTGCCGTGTGACGGAGTGAGCTCCTGTCTCTGGCCCCAGCTCCTGGCAACCTAGCAGTTCGAAAGCAAGAAAGTGCAAGTAGATAAATACGTACCGCTTTGGTGGGAAGACAACAGTGTTCCATGTGCCTCGGCATTTAGTCACGCCGGCCACATGACCACAGAAAAGTCTTCAGACAACGCTGGCTCTTCGGCTTGGAAATGGAGATGAGCACCATCCCCAAGAGTCGGATTCGACTGGCTTTCGAGCAAGGGAAACCTCTACCTTTACCTATCTTTACACATACGTTTTCCCACAGAGCAAACAGAAGATCCGGTAGGGTTTCTAAGTCTCCCCTGGCCACCGGGGGGGGGGGGGGGCTGCATAGGGTTGCCAATTCCAGATTGGGGAACTCCTGGAGATTTGGGGGTGAAGCCTGGGGAGTACAGTGACCTCAGTGGGGTACAATGCCATAGAGTTGCCAATCTCCAGGTGTTTCCAGTAGCCATAGAGATCACAGGATTGGTAAATGAAAAATTCACAAGAACAACAGTGATATAATTACGAAAGTGAGTGTCTTCCTTCTTCTTATATCCAAGTAGCATTGCGGAATCACGACTTTTCATGCTTCTTGGATATAAGAATAAGAAAGACAGTAAGAGCATTTTATTAGCTATCGTACTTAATTTGCATGGGATGACGCTCGAGGTGAAGAGGACCAGGCAGTCTCCTGCAGTCTCCGTTTTGGTGCTTTTCCTGCGGTGCGCAAATTCACAAACAAACAGTCTCTTCTAAAGGGTAGCCTTCAATCAGCCATTCCCTTCTATTTTCGCTTTTAAAAACCCTCTAAAAGAAGTTTAAAGTCAAATTTAAAGTCAGGTCCTCCTCAAAATGTCGGGCGCAACTTCTCTATGGTATTCGGGTATAGAGTAGGTCAGGTTACCGTATTCCAGGTCCCGTCTGTTCGTATACACTCACTTCCGGTTCTGCTCTCTTGTAGCTCCGAGTCTCTTCCTGTTGGCTTCCTGTTGGCTTCAGCCCTTCTTTCAGGGCTTCCTCTTCCTGTTCCAGCACCTCGGAGTATTTTTTTCGTTACACCGGCCTGCTCCTCCCGCGATACAGTTCGTCAGTTTCGGTTTTCGGCTGCGCACATATCTCAATTCCCACCGCAGGAATGTTAAACAATGTTCTTTTTTACTGTTTTAAAGCCTTCAATCAACTATTTTCTTTGCCGGAATCGGATTTCTGGGAATGTTTGGTCATTTCCCGCTCAACTGCTTGTTTCAATTTTTATCTTATCACAGTTCAGGTAAGCGGCACGTTTATTGTTATCTAGCACGATCAAATCTGGTTTCGCATTGCTTCTTTTCACTTACTGTTGTTGCCCATCTTCAAGAGGTCGGCTGGTAGAGAGCTTAAACCGGTGATCCGGCTCGAACGGCCGCTGCAGAGTTGCTTGGCACTTGCCTTCTTCGGGGGAGGAGATCAAAGCATGAAACGGCTCCTTCGGGAGCCGGATCACGCCAACCTCACACTCCCTCTTAGGCGCTGCTGCCTGCTTGTCCCCCCCCCTCACTGGGGAGCAATGCGTTGGGCTAAAAACTGCCCAAACTGTCAAAAGCGGCCGTCGCTCACTTCGCACAATCGCGAAAGTGTGTCAGTCCTCCATCTTAGTCCGACCGGAAGCCAATACTTATCAAGCTCTTGAAAAATTGAATCGACTTTTCATATATCCCGGTTGTTATTGTTTATCTTTCATCAACCTCCAGGTGGCGGCTGGAGATTTCCTGGTATCACAACTGATTTCTGGGCGGCAAAGATCCGTTCACCTGGAGAAAACGGCCACTTTGGAAGGTGGGTTCTATGGCAGGACACCCCATCGAAGTCCCTCCCCTCCCCAAGCCCCTCCTCAGGCTCCACCCCAAAATCTCCAAGTATTTCCTAAGCCAGAGCTGGCAACACTAACAGCACAAGTTGCCCCACAAAACTCCACATGAAATGCTCTGCATGAAAAGTACTGGAAGCGGAGGCTCAGCATAGTGAAACAGCTCAAGGTTTTATTGGATCACATCAGAAACTGAGATCACGAAGCCGGTCCACACCCGGCTTAAATGCATGTCAAACACCACACCCAGCACACACCCACTCCCCATGATAGGTCCTATTTACAGTTGTCTTCTTCCCGATAGGGCAATCCTTGGATCCGGGCGAACCCATTGGTGCATAAACAGCACTGAGAGGGGAGTATTCCAACCAGCTCTACAAAAGAAAAAGGTGGGCCACCTTCAGTGGCAACTGCTGTGGCTGCCAATCGAAGCAGGTCTCCTTCAGAAGACACTGCAGTTGCAGGTAGGGAAACTTTTGAAGGAGGAGTGGGGAAGGTTCCCTGGACAAACTTTCTAAAGGTCTTCTCATCAACTGCATCAGCAGAAAACAAATTGGTTGGGTTAATTAGAACACCATTAATTAAAAAACAGGGGAGGGTCCAGAGCACAGGTTCTGCATGGAGAAGTCCAACATTCTACCCACAGCATCGTCGGTAATTTTATCTGAAAACCAACCAGTGCCAGGCAGAAAAGACAACACGGGACTGGAGTACCTTCCTCCCCCACACACCGCTCCCCCTGCTGGGGTCTTCCTGGCTTTTCTCCAGGTGTTCCCAAATCTGCTTTGCTGTGAAGTTTTAGGAAAGAGAGCAGGGGTTATTTCCTGCAGGAGCTCACAGGAGCGGAGCTCTGGCAGTAAAGAGCCCAGGGGACGGGCACATGCAACAAGCCCCACCCCCTGCTCCCAGCAGCCCTCAGTCAGAGCAAGAAGTCGCCAGGTAAGCTGCAGAGCCCCTCCCCGGTCCCCCCGGTCCAAAACAGTCCAGTGGCACCTTTAAGACCAAGTTTTATTCAGGTACAAGCTCTCCCTCCTCTGCGAAGGCAGATCTGCACGCCCCCCCCCCAGCTAGCAATCCAAAACAGTCCAGTGGAGCCTGAGCGGTGGGTGTTGCCTTCTGACACACGTCCGGTGATGTTAGGGGGTGTGGCATATGCAAATAAATTATGCTAATGAATTATGCTAATGGGCTCCTGCACCTCTTTTTCTACAAAATGACCCCTGCATAGCAAATTGTGAATGGCTTCTGTGAGGGAGGGAAAGTTTAGATTTTCACAGTTCCATCCACACAGCGGCCATTTCCCCTGCCCTTTTCTCTGGGGCAGCACCACTGCCTCCAAGGAGATGGTGTGTGTGTGTGTGGGGCGTTAATCAGTAATTGTTATCTGTGTACCAGGTTCTCTGAATTAACAGCTCCCCCTCCCATTTTGTAACCCCTTTTTGTTGCAGGGATATAAGGGAAAAGGCATGTCACTGCAGTGAAAGGGATGAGAGACTTTTAAAATGGAAGCTAGGGAGTTCCGCAAACCTGATTGTTATAATGAAATAACAATAGTTGAGAAGGGAAATGTGGGATGCCTATCACGTGGAAGCCACATTCCTGCTGCGTGGGATCGGCACCACAGTAGAAAGGGGGAAAACCACACAAGCCTGCCCCTGGGCAGAAAACACATCTTTCTGTTCATCACGCAAAGAGTTCTATGGCAATCAGTGTCCCTCTCCATCCCGCAAATACATTGGCACCAGTGTTCCCTCTAAGCTGAGTTGGTGTGAGCTAGCTCACAGTTTTTTATCCTCCGGCTCACACATTTTTGTCTTAGCTCAGGAAGGAGGGCAAACTAATTGATGCAGCAGCCAAATCGCTCGCTCACAACTTTCATGCCAGTCACTCAGAAAGTAGAATTTTTACTCACAAGACTCCGCAGCTTAGAGGGAGCATTGATTGGCACTCCGCTCACCTCATGGGATTCCCGCTAGCAGAGTCCAAGCCAACCGCCTGTAAGGTGGTGGGCTGACATGAACATTTGCTGATGTGTTAAAAAAAATAAGGGTATCACTGGGAGGGCTAAACTCACCCCATCTCCGGCGAACCCATCATCTGGAAGCTGTAGAAAAGAGCAACAGCCCAGAAGGTGCACCTTAAAGACTGACAAAATTAGTGCCAGGATATGAGCTTCCGTGAGTCACTGCTCACGGCTTCAGATAACAGCTAGAATGACATGGCCACCCATCTTGGTCTATCTGCGTTGTCTGGAAGGATGGGACAGGTTTTACCTCCTATTCAGTTGTGACTTTTGGTTTCAGCACATTGATTTCATCCCTCAGAATTCATTAAGGGAGCGCTGGCGCAGGCTGTAAAAAGCCTGCAATAAGTCTATCACCGAGCAGCCTTAAGGCTGTTCGAGTCCAACCGTGGCCGGGGTGAGCTCCCGGTCCTTGTCCCAGCTCCCGCCCACCCAACGGTTCGAAAGCCTTAGGCGAATAGATAAATGGGTACCTGCTCTTAGAGAGCGAGGGGCACCCTCCCTCCAGACGGACTGGTGTGCGGCAGCGGCGGTGGCTGAGTGGAGGTGGCAGGAGACGAACGGAGACGAGCGGCGGTCCAGCAGAACATGGTGGTGATCCGGCAATGGACAACGAGCGACTCAGGAGACACGGCGACGAGACAACGCGGCGCAGTCGGAGCCAATAGAATGGAGACCAGCGCTGCAACTGTCTCGTAGCTGTGTGCCGTGGGGATCAACCCAGAAGGAGTCGCTGTGGGAAGAAGAACTTTGCCAAGACTCCATCGCCAACTCCATCGAAGAGCAGAAAGAACAACAGAACTCCGCTGCTTAGGTGCCTGGTAGGCATTTTACACACACACACACCCGCACTGTGGCCCTAGCTAGGTCTAAAATGTCTCTGTAAACCGCTCTGAGTCCTCAGGAAGGAGCGGTATATAAATTGAATGTGTATGTATGTATGTATTAATGAGTGCCTATCTGGTGTTGTGGTTACTGCACCAAACTAGGATTGGGGTAGGGTTGCCAGTCTCCAGGTGGGGCCTGGGGATCTCCCGGAATTACAGCTGGTCTCCAGACTACAGAGATCAGCTCCCCTGGAGGGAATGGATGCTTTGGAGGGGGGACTGTGTGGCATCATAGGTCACTGAGGTCCCTCCCCTCTCTGAAACCCTGCCCCCCCCCCAGGTTCCACCCCCAAGTCTCCAGGAATTTTGCAGTCCAGAGTCGGCAGCCTTTGATCGGGAGATCCACGGTTCACATCTGCATACTGAAGTGAAGCTTGTTAGGTGATCTATGGGCCTAACCTACATCACAGGGTTGTAGGGAGGGCAAAATGGGGAAGGGAGAACCGTCTATGCCACTCTGAGCTCCTTAGTTTGGTGTAGTGGGTTAGAAGCTGGGAGAATTCCAGAATTGATTCCCCACTCCTCCACATGCAGCTGCTGGTGTGACCTTGGGTCAGTCATAAGTTCTTTCAGAGCTGTTCTCTCAAGGGCAGTTCTCGAGACAGCTCTCTCAGCCCCACCTCCCTTATAGGGAGGGGAAGGGAAAGTTGATTGTTAGCCACTCTGAGACTCCTTCGGGTAGTGAAGGGCGGGGGTATAAATCCAATCTCTTCTCTTCTTTTTCTTCTTCTTCGAAGGGCAGGATAAAAAATGTTCTCGATAAAAATTAAGCCAGCTCTCTGATCGCGTAGTTCCGCGCCCTCATCTGCGCACACCACCTCCCAAGTGCCACCTCTTCATCATGGGGTTACCAACCTCCAGGTGGTGGCTGGAGATCTCCCACTATTACAACTGATCTCCAGGCCACAGAGATCAGGTCACCTGGAGAAAATGGCCACTCTGGAAGGTGGACTCTATGGCGTTATCCCCGATCAAGGTCTCTCCCCTCCCCAAACCCTGCTCTCCTCAGGCTCCAAACCCCCCCTGCCCCCAATTCTCCAAGTATTTCTCAACCTGAAGCCAGAAACTCAATTTGGTCACCAGCAAGTGTGATGTGAAACCCCTGCCAGAGACTGGTGCATTATACATTCCGGCCTCCTTACCAGAAGCTTCCACACATAAAGCTTCCAAAAGGAGGGATTCCAGGTCATCCCCCAGTCCATTTCTGCTCTTTGAAGTCTAAAGAGCCAGTTTGGTGTAGTGGTGAAGTGCGCGGACTCTAATCTGGGAGAACCGGGTTTGATTCCCCACTCCTCCACAAGCACCTGGCTGGATGACCTTGGGCCAGCAGTAGTTCTGATAAGAGCTGTTCTTGAAAAAAGAGCAGTTTCTGTCGGAGCTCTCTCAGCCCCACCTGCCTCACAGGCAGGGCCGGCCCCAGCTTATTTTGCACCCTAGGCCAGGATCCCTTCTGGCACACACACCCCCGTGTGCTGCCCCTCTCCCCCTGTGCATCGCCCCCCCATTCCACCACCACCACCACCCCGCACGCAGGGAGAAGGCAGCCCGGCCAGCCCCGAGGGGAGCTTGTAGGGGTTGATGTTGCAGATGGTAACGGTGGGGAAGGGGAGCTTGTGGAACTGGACGGTGATGGAGACGGAGGCCATGTAGTAGTTGAGGATGAGCTGGGCGCAGTACCAGAGGATGAGGCCAATGGCCATCAGGGTGAGCAGGATCCAGAGGGCGCAGCGGAGGTGGCCACGTGAGATGACGATGCGCCAGCAGCTATGGGTGTTGCTGTTCATGCAGTACCAGCACATCAGCTCGCGCAGGGTGGGCGCCTGGGGCCCCTGCACTAGCAGTGTCTTCTTCAGCTTCGCCTTGATCTTGTCCGCCAGGGACACCCTCCGATGCTGCCGCCGCCGGGGAGGGCCAGAGAGGTCAGGTGCCGCGCTCGCTCCCCAAAGGGGGTGAAAGAGCCCGGCTGGAGCCCGTGGAAGGGAGGGGAGGGGAGAGCAGGCGAGCAGCACCGTGTTTGTCAGCCCGGGAGCCCCCCCCTGCTGCCCTGGTTTCCCCCCCACCAGTGCTGCCCTTCTGCAACCGCCCGAGAGCGCAGACTGCCTGGCGGGGGGGGGGGTTTGGCGCCAGAGGACGCTGTGCTTGCAGTCAGCGCTTTTGGGTGCACTTGTCGGACTCGGGGAGAAAGAGGCGGCGGTCACCCAGTAAGGGCTTTTGGTGGGGGCGGGGAGGGGCTTTGGCGGTTTGGCGCCCTAAAGGCTGGCCTGCCCTAGGCGAATGCCTAGTTTGCCTAGTGAGTGAGCCGGCCCTGCTCACAGGGTGTCTGTTGTGGGGAGGGGAAGGGAAAGGAGTTTGTAAGCCGCTCTGAGACACCTTTGGGTAGTGAAGGGCCATGGGGTATAAACCCAATCTCCTCCTCTTCTTCTTCTAAAGACCAGACCGACGTGCAGAGTGACCTTCTGGCTTTTCAATGAAAAGATGCCGCTGGCCTTGGGCAGCCAACCTCCAGGTGGGGCCTGGATTTCTCCTCAAATTACAAATGATCTCCAGATTACAGAGATCAGCTCCACTGGAGGAGGAAGCAGCAGCTTTGGAGGGCGGGCTCTCGAGGGCACCACATCCCTACTGAGCTCCGTTCCCTCCCCTCCCCCTCCCCAAATCCCACCATCCCCAGCAACTTCCCAGCCTGGAGCTGGCATCCCTATGCCTGGCCGCAGCTCTCTATAGATGCAGGATATGATGATCCGAGTGAGCCGAGTGAAAACGACATTATTTGCATAGCACTTCGGATGGAAAGCCAACGAGGACAGGGATCAATGAATCTTTCATATTCCTTTTTATGTCTGTTTATATTTTTGTCAGTGACTTTGGTTCTTTCCTTTTCAACCTTGCTTGTATGGATTTGTTTGTGTTCTGTATGCAAAGCGCAGTGCTCTTTTACAATGCAGATTTATCAAGTCGAAGATAATGTCGAAAATGAACGTGTTTTCTCCATAAAGGCTGAATGGGGATTGCACCCGCCCTGGCTGCACCGGAGCAAACAGGAGGCAAATTCAAGAGATACAAATCCCACCCTACGCCCCCTTGCATAGGTTTGTAAACTTCTCTTGCTTCACAGACGTGTCCACTGAGAAGTGGAGTCACTAGCTTCAAGCCGGGGCTTGGACATCCCCTGGAATTTCAATGGATCTCCAGATTACAGATACCGCTTCCCCTGGTAAAAATGGCTGCTTTGGAGGCAATGAGTGTGGACTTGAACCCAGGCGCGAGGCCAGGATTTTTTAAGTGGGGGGCATTTAAATTTCTTAGGGGGCACTGTCTAATCGAATTAAAGGAATACTTGGCTCCTTCCCCGCACCTGCCACTGCTCAGGGCCGGATGGGACGCCATGGGGCCTTGAATCTAGAACCTGACAAAGGTTGGTCAAATGTAAGAAAGGGGGCCAATATTAAAAAACTTAATGAAGGACATATATAAAAATACCTGTATTTATTAATCACAAACTTTAAAATTATATAAGGGCCCAATCATACGTTATGTATAAATAACAAACAATAAAACACAAGGGCTCATAAATACATAGGCCTTCCTCAGAGGTCAATAGTGAGGAACATATTGGCTATTATAAAAATACAGTACAATCATGTAAATACAGAGGTCGATTCGGGGGGGATCGCGGGGGATCGCAGTTCCCCCGGGTGAGATGCAGGGGGCGGGGCACATGACGAAGCCCCGCCCCCTGCTTCCAGCCTCATTCTGTTGCAGAAGGAGGAAGAAGCAGGAGGTTAAGTTGGCGTCCTCCCCCTCTGCCTGGCTGAGGCCACTCTACGTGGCCTCCGCAAGGACTCCCAGCCCCATCCAGGAGCTTCCCCGAGGTAGCTGTGTTAGTCTGTTGCTGCAAAATAGTCCAAGAGTTCAAATAGCACCTTTAAGACTAACAAATAGCACCTTTAAGACTAACCTTTAAGACTAAGACTGAGTGGTGGATGTGGCCTTAAGACACACTTCCGGTGATGTCAGGGGGTGTGGCATATGCTAATGAGTTATGCTAATGAGTTCCCCTAGCTCTTTTTCTACGAAACGACCCCTGTGTAAATACAAAGTATAAATCCAATAAGGACCAGAGGCAAGTTGCTGTAAAAGATTAAAAAACGGGAAATTAAACACATGTATTAAATAGACTGCAAACATATATTGCCAATAAATAAATATATACCATTGACTTACTTTCAAGATAAACCACCAGGCATGGAGTCAAAAATAAATGAGGCCTCTAAAAGTCGTGGGGCCTTGCCGGTAGCTCTGGGCCTTCCTGGACCTCACCTAGGGTTTCCAGCCTCCAGGACTACAGAGACAGTCCCCCTGGAGAAAATGGCATTACACCCTGCTAATGTCCCTTCCCAAACCCCGCCTCCTGAGGGTTCCCCCCCCAAATCTTCAGGAGACATCAGGGTTTGGAGAAGGGAGGGGCCTCAGCAGGATCCGATGACATAGAGTTAAGGTTGCCAGCTCAGGGCTGGGAGATTCCTGGAGATTTGGGGGTGGAACCTGGGGGAAGTGGGGCTTGGGGAATGACAGGACCTCAGGAGGCTATAAGGACATAGAGTCTATCCTCCAAAGCAGCCATTTTCTCCATGGGAACTTATTTTGGTGGTCTGGAGGTCAGCTGCAATTCCAGGAGATATCCGGGCCCCACCTGGTGGTTGGCAACCCTGCATAGAGTCCACCCTCCAAAGCCACCATTTTCTCCAGAAGAATTGGTCTCTGTAGTCAGGAGATCAGTCGTAATTCTGGGAGATCTCCAGGCCCCGCCTGGAGGTTAACAAAAAACAAGGTGAATGGAAGTTGGCAACCACACCTAAAATGCCGAAGCATTATTACTAGAGTTATGTATAACTTCACTCCCTGGCTTTTCGTGGTTGTCATTTTGTGTTTTCACCCATCGCCTTGCACCAGAATTCCAAAACTACCCACAGGCTCAGAAAGGTTGTGCCCCCTGCCCTAGGAGGCGACCCTGAAGGTCAAAACTCAGGAGAGGCCCGGAGAAAAGCCATGTGGGCCCCTCCCCATGGAGGACTGCAGCCACGCAGTAGGGGAGAGAGAGAACCAACAAGGACACATGAAACCACCTTCTACTGCATCAGACTCCTGGTCCATCGAAGTCCACTCCGACTGGCAGCAGCTCTCCAGTGTCTTAGGCAGAGAGGTCTTTCACATCACCTCCTACCTGCTCCTTTCAAGGGGAGATGCTGGGGATTGAACCCGGGACCTTCTGCGTGTCAAGCAGGTGCTCCTCTACGTAGGGTTGATGATCTCCTCCTATTGCAGTTGATAGATTTTAGGTGGGTAGTGAGCACGCACACGAAAGCTTATACTTTGAGTAAACCTTTGCTGGTTTTAAATGTGCCACTGGACTCAAACTTTGATCTCCAGGTGGCCAAGATCAGTTCAGAGTGTTGGACTGGATGGGCCTTTGGCCTGATCCAACATTGGCATCTCTTATGTTCTTATGTTCTTAAGGCTCTGAGTGCCACCTCTGGCACCCGTGCCATAGGTTCACCACCACTGATCTAGGGCATCATACCCAGCCAAGACCCCTCCCCTCCCTAAACTCCACCCTGTCCAGGCTCCACCCCCAAAATCTCTGGATATTTCCCAACCTGGAGCTGGCACCCTTACTCATACCCCTGAGTTACAACCCCTCCCAAGAGGAGGATTCATTCTCTCTCCTGGGGGGTATCGCCAACTGTTATGTACTGAGTCTAACCCTTTACGGACCCAGCTTGGGAGACACAGAACAATAGACTGCTAGGATCCTGGGATGGACCTATCGCCCAGGAGTACCTCTGTAAATAACCTATCACGGGTCGTGGGTGTGTGTGGGGTGTGGTGTTGGATACGGATTTAAGCAGGGCTTCGGTCCTGCTAATTTGTCCTTAGTTTGAGCTGATTCACAATAAAGCAGGAGCTGATAACTAATGCATGCCAACTCTAGTATATTTCACCAACCAGCGCTGGCACACACAAACAAATCTGCTGTTGCTAATCCCAAAAGTAAAACCAGAAAGCCCACCCCCATAGGTGCCTTCTCCCCCTCTCTAAGGTTAACAGCAGGTGGGAGGATGATTTTGATAAGCCAAATCACACAGAGCAGGGAAAACCACCACCCTCCCCTTCCATCCCCAGACATTTCAAAAGGTTTTTGAGACCTCCACAATTCACCGGCTGGTCTCTAGGCAGCTCCAGCTAGCAGGCCATGATGTCCTCGGTGTGCCAAAAAGTGATAAAGCTATAAGCACCCAGCAACTGGGGGGGGGTGGGGGAAGAGAGCCAATGAGGAGGCAATGCCAAATTCAGATCAAGAAGGGCAGGCCTGAGAAATTAATTTACAGCCATGTTAGACTGGAAAGTCAAATCTGATCAACTCCTCCACAGCTCACAGCTGGAGAAGGCGTCGACGGAGGGAGGGGGGCCGGCAATTAAAAGCCTCATGCGTCGGTTCACCCCTCACTTGCCAACATGCTGCCTGCTAATCGCAGCAGGGAACTGAAAGGAGGTCAGTGCAAAAACCCCGGCGCTGATCTACACACGCCCTGCATGCGCCCCACTGACAAATTTGCGCCAAAAACAGTTTTGATGCAAGACGGAAACGGCGACGGGATGCACAAAATGTGCCATTTGTCTTCATTAGGAGCATTTCCATCTTGCCTGTTATCTTAGCAACTTCTCCCATGTTGTTCATTTCTTTTATGCCATTGATGCAAAAAGTAGCAATTTTAATAACAGTCTTGCTACTTGGATGTTGGGTTATTTTTTTTTGTATGGTCAGGAAAAGCAGCCAGTGCAGTGAGAAAACCCCCATGTAGGGTTGCCAGATCCCCCCCACCGGCCACCAGCGGAAGGATTCCCATCTCCAGGTTGGGAAACGCCTGGAGATTTGGGGGTGGAGCCTGGGGAGAACAGGGACATGAGGGGGGTGGGGTCCAATGCCACAGAGAGCCCACCCTCCAAAGCATCCGTTGTCTTTGGGGGGACGACTGATCTCTGCAGTCTGGAGATGAGCTGTAATTCCAGGTGATCCGCCGGCTCCACCTTGAGGCCGGCATCCCTAGAATAGCCTGTTCACAAAATTCAGCTACCCGAGGAAAAGTCAGTGGCTAGTTCAGAATTCATCAGCTTCCAGTTATTAATTGATGTGTCTAAAGTTATCAACTTAATGTATTAAGGCCAGATGTTTCCCAGCCCTCATATTTCACTCGCAGCCTGGACTGCATGATAAGGTTCCGTAGTCGTAAGGCTCAGTTACTGCCCTTGCACAAGGGAGTAAAAAGCCTAACAGAAGAGATTTAAAACATTCAAAGACAAGGACGGTTTGGCATGAACAGTTTATCAGATTAGAACAACAGTTCGAGTCCAGGGGGCCAACAGACCTGTTCAAATACTGGGTTCTAGACACATTGCAGTGAGCAGCTCTGCTTTATCAAGTGATTTCAGGAACAAGACTAAGACTGCTCCACCAGGACAACAGCCCTGTTTGAATAGCATGCAAAGACCACACCCAAACACAACCCAATTCCAATGACAGGCTATTTACATAACATTAGTTTCTCACCGGTCACTTCCAGAGTCCTGGTGGGCTATTGTTCTAGAGCTCCAGGCTCAGCCAGTCTCTGGTAGATAGTCCTGGAATGTTCCGGTCCTAATACAGAACAAGACCAACAGAGTTTTATTCAAGGTATAAGCCTTCATGTGCACGCACACTCCTTGAGATACAACATGTATCTGAAGAAGTGTATCTGAAGACGTGTACACGCACGTGAAAGCTTGTACCCAGAATTAAACTTTGATGGTCTTAAAGGTGCCGCTGGACTCAGAACTTTGTTCTGCTGCTTCAGACCAACACGGCTGCCCACCTGAAGCTTACAAGACTGAGAGGACGCGTACGGCTTTGTTCAAAAATGGTGAAATCTTGCAAGAATGGCCCTCCTGAAAGAAAACAGCCCTTGGTCGTGTAAATGGATCCGTTTCAGGTGGAGTAGGCAAAAGCCCTGACCTGGATCGCCCAGGCTAGACCCATCTTGTCTGAGCTCGGAGGAGAAGCAGGGTCGGCCCTGGCTAGTACTTGAATAGGAGACCACCAAAGAGTACCAAGGTGGCGATGCACAGGCAGGCAATGGTAAAATACCTCTGAACATTTCTTGCCTGGAAAACCTTATGGGGTTGCCCAGGGGTCATTTCGTGGAAAAAGAGGTGCAGGAGCCCATTAGCATAACTTATTTGCATATGCCACACCCCCTGACATCACCAGAACTGTGTCAGAAAGCAACACCCACCGCTCAGGCTCCACTGGACTGTTTTGGATTGCTAGCTATTGGGGGGGGGCGTGCAGATCTGTCCTTGCAGAGGAGGGAGAGCTTGTACCTAAATAAATCTTGGTCTTAAAGGTGCCACTGGACTATTTTGGGCCGGAGGGCCAGGGGGAGCTCTGCAGCTTACCTGACTGCTTCCTGCTCTGACTGAGGGCTGCTGGGAGCAGGGGGTGGGGCTTGTGGCATGTGCCTGCCCCCTGGGCTCTTTACTGCCGGAGCTCCACTCCTGTGCGATCCGGCAGGAAATGACCCCAGGGGTTGCCCTAAAGACCTGATGGTACTTTCCCCTCCCCCCTGGGTGCAGTCATGATATTCCGTTAGATCCTGAGTTGTGGCATGGGAAATCTCCAAAAGCTCAGGAGCCAGAGGGAGTTGGGATAGAATGCCATAGAGTTAGGTCTGCCATGTCAGGAGACCTCCTGCCAGCAACCTGCACTTTCCACCGCCTCTCTTTGGGGTGATGGGAGAGAAACAAAGAATCCCCACACAGAACAATGTCATTATTGAGCCGGCCTTATTGGGAGGGTGGGGTAAAAATCTAATAAATATTAAATTATTATTATTATGTGAAACGTAGGGACAAAATAGGGAACACACTTTTTTTAAAAAAAGACAAGAATCTGGGATTATCTATTGAGCCTTTTTAGGTACAGCGAGTGTTCATTTGCCTTTCCTGGGCTTGATCTTCCTCAGGTAGAATTCTAGTTGTTTGCCTTCCAGAATGTAGCCATCTGCTTGGCCACACTGCCCAGGTCTGGAGGCGATGAAAGCAGGTAACTCTCCCTGCTGGAATCGCTCCTCCAGAAGGCTACTGAACTTGGCATTCTTTTTCTGCTCATTATACTTCTGAATTTTCTTTGACCACTTCTCGCTTAAGATTTCTTCCTCCTCAGGAGTCAGTTTGGCGCTCTTTTTGCATCTAAGGGGCAAGGTGTAGTGGGCTTCATGCCACTGTCTGTACGGCGTGCTATCAATCAGCACAATGCAGTTTTTCACCAGGGTCTTTGTGCACACCAGCTCATTGCTGGATCCATTGTACACCACATCAATGTGGGTACAGCATTCAGACCCCCAAGAGAAGTGTCCAACATCCAGGTGAGGAACACAGTATTTCTTATTCCCACCACGTACCCGTACTGTGTGAATTCTCCTGGGGCCAATTATGGTATTGGCAGGGGGTCACCCCAACTCATACTTCCTCTTCTTATCGTAGGGCTTCCTCTTTCCCCCGGTCTTGCGGCGCTTGTGCCAGTTGTTCCTGGAGATACTCATCCTGCTCCGGAGGCACTGTCTGCAAAGAGCAAAAAGGGGAGCAAACTTAACCCTGAAACCGAGGATCAAGAACCTAAAGAGATAGGTCAAACCGAGTAGAGGGCCAACAATTAAAACTTAATGTATATAATATAAAAATACATATACTTATTAGCAGGGGTCATTTTGTAGAAAAAGAGGTGCAGGAGCTCATTAGTATAACTCATTAGCATAACTTATTTGCATATGACACACCCCCTGACATCACCGGATGTGTGTCAGAAGGCAACACCCATCGCTCAGGCTCCACTGGACTGTTTTGGATTGCTAGCTATTGGTGGGGGGGAGAGGAATGTGCAGACCTGCCCTTGCAGAGGAGGGAGAGCTTGTACCGGAATAAAACTTGGTCTTAAAGGTGCCACAGGACTGTTTTGGACCGGGGGGCTGGGGGGAGCTCTGCAACTTACCTGGCTGCTTCTTGCTCTGACTGAGGGCTGCTGGGAGCAGGGGGTGGGGCTTGTTGCATGTGCCCGCCCCCTGGGCCCTTTACTGCCGGAGCTCCACTCCTGTGCGCTCCTGCAGGAAATGTCCCCTGCTTATTAGTAAAGAATTTAAAAACGTATAAGGGGCCAATTACACCTCATATAAAAATACCAAAATCATACACACAAGGGCCAATGGACTTGACCTGACGCATTTCGGCCTGTTTAGGCCTTCTTCAGAGGTCAAACACAATGAGGAACAAATTGGCTTATACCAGAATACAATACAACTATGCAATGATACAACGTGGATACAAAATGGACCAGAAAGAAATTGTTCCAAAGTGAAATCACTAGGCACAGAATAAAAGTATAAACGAGGCCTCCTAAAATCCAATCACATGACTACTCTTTGCTAAACAGACAATTTTGCTGAGGACGCTTTGGCTTGAAGTAAACAATCATTGGAAGGCACTTTCTGGACCAGAAATTATTATCAGTGAAATATCATTTGGCATGTGATTGGATCTTGGGAGGCCTTGTTTATACTTTTATTCTGTGCCTACTGGTTTCATTTTGGAACAATATCCGTGTTGTATAATTGTACAATGGTATTGTACTATGGTGTAAGCCAATTTATTCCTCATTGTCTTTGACCTCTAAAGAAGGCTTAAACAGGCCGAAACGCATCAGGTCAAGTCCATTGGCCCTTGTGTGTATGATTTTGGTATTTTTATATGAGGTGTAATTGGAGCCTTATATGTTTTTAAATTCTTTATTAATAAATACATGTCTTTTTATATTACATACATTAAGTTTTAATTGTCGGCCCTCTACTCTGACTTACTTATTTAGGTTCTTGATTATGTGCAATGTGGCACGTCGCTCTAGGAATCACTTGAAAATCTATGGTTCCCCCCCCCTCCAATCTTCCTCCATCAGCTGGCAACCCAACTCAAGTCCATCCTTTAAAGCAGCCCTTTTCTCCAGGGGAACTGATCTCTGTCATCTGGAGATCAGTTGTAATTCTGGGATATGTCCAGGCAATGACTCTTGACTTGAACCTAGGGTTGCTAGTCTCCGGGAATTACGAGTGGTCTTGAGACTGCAGAGATCAGTTCCCCTGGAGAAAATGGAAGCTCTGGAAGGTGGAGTCCAGTTATACCCCATACCTTGCCCTTTCCAGGCTCTGCCCTCAAGTCTTCAAGAATGCCTCTCTCAACCCAGATTTGTAACCCCCTAACGCAGAGGTTTCGAACTCATTCGTTACAAGGGCTGGATATGACATAAAGGTCACTTTGTAATGCCAGGTACCAGATATATTGACTTTACAAAGGACACAGGCAAACCCAATTAACGATTTATTTTTTTACTCAAAATACAAACCTGCTTAAAACATTAACACTCTTACAGTATTTCCTTACAGTCTCTCCCTGATGCCCACCCTCCCACTTCCAGTTTTTTTGGTGTAGTGGTTGAGTGCACAGACTATCATCTGGGAGAACCGGGTTTGATTCCCCACTCCTCCACTCGCAGCTGCTGGATGACCTTGGGCAAGCCACAGTTCTGGCATAGCTGTTCTTGAAAAAGAGAAGTTTCTGTCAGAGTTCTCTCAGCCCCACCTGCCTCACAGGGTGTCTGTTGTGGGGAGGGGAAGCCAAAAGAGTCTGTAAGCCACTCTGAGACTCCTTTGGGGAGTGAAGGGCGGGATATAAATCCAATCTCTCCTCTTCCTCCTCTTCTTCTTGCTTGCGGGCCGGAGAAAAAGAGCCCTGAATGGCCAGTTCTGACCCACGGGCTGTATGTTTGACACCCCTGCCCCAACCCAACAGGGAAAGATTTTTCATCTCTACGCCACTGTGTGCGTGCCTATGAGAAGAGTCATTGTGTTATGTGAAGGGAAGAAGTCCCATCAGCCTGGTCCCAGGGACTTGCGGACGCTGAAAGCCACTGATCCAATTTCAGTGTGTTGTTTTACAAATGGTACAAGGGTAATTAAAGCATCAGCAATGCCTCTTTGTGAGCCTGAAAGCAGACAGGCTGCTGCCGCTGGATTCAACAAAGTCTCCTTGCCAAAGTAATTAACCTTATGCAAATTGCAGTTCCAGAGAGGTCAGGCAGATGGGAAGCCACCCCTTGAGGGGTGTCAGTGCTTGGACTCAGTAATGCCGATACAGCTGCTGAGTCCCAAACATCCTGACTCTGCCTTTTGCACAGCAGTTGAATGGAGCCTGTTTCTCACTGGGCCTGCCCCACCGGCACCGGCAAAGGGAACCAGCCACTCCCATCGATTCGAACCTGACAATAATCTGAAGGAGTCAAGAAAGGGAGGAGGAACAAGAAGGCTCCCTTCTTGGTCCTACCTGGCCCTGAAGGAGCAGAAGAGAGAGAGACTGGGACCCTCTCTATGCAGCCAGCAGCAGGTGAGACCAGAGGACTGGGGAGAGACATTTGCAACATCTCCCGGGCCCTGCATAGTCCCACAACCGGTGCTGCTGTGGATATTGTTGCCAACCTCCAGATGCTGCCTGGAGATTTCTCGGTATCACAACTGATCCCCAGACGACAGAGATCAGTTCCTCTGGACAAAATCAGCAGGGGTCATTTCATAGAAAAAGAGTAGCTCATTAGCATAACTCATTAGGGTAACTTATTTGCATATGCCACATCCCCATCACCGGAAGTGTGTCAGAAGGCAACACTGACCACTCAGGCTCCACTGGACTGTTTTGGATTGCTAGCTGTTGGTGGTGGTGGGGAACATGCAGATCTGTCCTCGCAGAGAAGGGAGAGCTTGTACCTGAATAAAACTTGGTCTTTAAAGGTGCCACTGGATTGTTTTGGACCGGGGGGTGGGGTGGGGGCTCTGCAACTTACCTGGCTGCTTCTTGCTCCTCCTGGCCCAGGGCTGCTGGGAGCAGGGGGTGGGGCTTGTTGCATGTGCCTGCCCCCTGGGCTCTTTACTGCCAGAGCTCCACTCCTGTGCGCTCCTGCAGGAAATGACCCCTGGACAAAATTATTATTTTTGATTGTGGACTCTACAGTATTATATAATAATGAGGCCCCTCCCCTCCCCTAACCCCATCTTTCCCAGTCACCACCCTCAAAATCTCCAGTAATTCCCAGCCCAGAGTTGACAACCCTAGCTGTGAAGGAGTCAGCCAGCCTCGAACTTTAACCTCCCTAAGTAAGAACCATATTATATTGTAAAACTTGGCAATATTACAGGGTCCATCATTCTCAATGAGCATCCGGATAAAAACCCATTTCGTCCCAATCTTCCTCAGGACTAATCCTATAGTAATGAAGGTATCAGCCTCTTGCTACAGTTCAATGTTCTGTTTACGAGCAACCCAATGTTTAATTTCTTCTTTATATTTTCCAAATAATCCTGAAAAATAACCCAAGGTATTTTAAATGAATAAGCAACATGAAGCTGAATGGAATATTATACAAACTTTTCATATTAATCTATAATTTGAATTATTTAGTTTTTAATTTTTTAAAAAGTTTACTTCTGATTCCATGTTTAAGTGTTTATAAAAGAGCAAGCCAGAGCTCTCCATGAACACTGGGATATTGGCATCTGCGCCACAAAGCAGCCTCGCCTAGGGTGCAGAAACACCTCGAGCTGGCCCTGAACAAGGTTGTTATGGGCTGGACTTCCCGGTGATGGCTGGGGATCTCCTGGGATTACAACTGATCTCCAAGCGACAGAGATCAATTCCCCAGGAGAAACTGACCACTTTGGAAGGTGGATTCTTTGGCGTTATGATCCCCTCCCCACCCCAAACCCCACCCTCCCCAGACTCCACCCCCCCAATTGTCCAGGAATTCCCCAGCCTGGAGCTGGCAACCCTATCTGGAGATCAGTTGTAATAGCAGGAGATCCCCAGGCCCCACCTGGAGGTAGGCAGCCCTAGCTTCACTCACGCTGTCTCGCAGCCTTGCAATCTCTCTCGGGGGCCTGGCTCTCAGCCATGCCCAGGCCAGGGATGTCTGGCAACAGGCACGCAACGCTGGTGTCACACGCTAGGCTGAACCCAGCCACGGTGGGAAGGAAGCTTGGGAGGGGAACAGGGGCGGCAGCATCTTGCAGAGGTTTCGAGGCACAGCAGGACAACAAGGGAGGGAAAGGAAGAGAGCAAACAGCAGCTGTGTTGTTGGTTTTTAAAAGAGAAAGATCCCAGTTGCTTCAGGGTGCTGCACACGTAGCCCCTGCCTGCCTTGTCAACTTGGGATCATCTGGGATACCCGAGTTGTAACAGAAGGAAATCTCCAGTCACCACCCGGAGGTTGCACAAAACACAGTGAGACACACAGTGAAAATGTAACCAGCAAAACAGCTGGGTGTAAAAAAAAATTGTTTTACCTAAACAAAGATAAATTAAACTACTCAAATTATTCAATGGAAATGAATTTTATATCATACACACAATTTATAAATACAAATTCCAAAGATATTCATATACCAACAGTATCAAAATCCAGATTCTCAAATCATAGGGCAAAAAACCCCAACCGTTCCCACAGTCCATCACAGGCTCATAAAACACTCTGTTGGAGGTGCTCGGGTGTCTTCAGTTTTCAGAAACAGAAGCCACATTCCGAGTTGATACTAGGCAACTGAGCTACAGCACTGAAATCCAAAGACGGCAGTCCCGGACCCTTCTGCACCTAGCATTCGCTCGGCTGTTTTACCAAACCCACATTGGAATCCCCCTCTACATTGCATGCCACTTTAACTTTCTTTGTCGGATTTTATGGTAGCCTCCACACCGCAGGCCACTTTCATTTCCTTTGATCTCTCGGTTTTATGGTACCATCTGCATAGATTTATGGCCGTTTTATGGCCATTCAGGGGTGACTCTGCAGTCAGTACGGTGTTGGGGTATTTGAATGTGGCTTTGAGCCCCATCTTTTCCTGTTCCAGTGTAGGTTTGATAAAACAATGGAGTGAATGCTAGATGCAGAATGGCCCAAAGTCTTCCTACGGGCATGCTAGCAATGTTGTCCCATGTTTTGCCTGACAAGGCTTTTTCAAGTAGGAACCACTTTCTCAAAACAGGAAGTCACTGAAACCAAAACTCTTCCAAAACCAAAACTCTTCCAAAATTCTTCCAAAATACCGAGTCAAGGCTTTCTTCTGGTTTATAACTGGAGTTTGGCAAACCTTAGCTGCTGAACTACCCGCATGCGCTTCCCCATCAATGCAGGGAAGTCAGGAGCTTGGGTGGAAGAATGCTTCCAAGCAAATGGGCTGGGAAAGGCACATGGACAGGTGACACAGGAGGGTAAACAGGTGAGGGGTTAGCAGAAGCCGCCCTACTTCAGGATATGTTGATGTAAGGACGGAACCCACAGAGCTGTAATTGTCCCCGTGTTGGCCAATGACATTTGTAATACTCCCCAGGCCAAAAAAGCACACTGATCTGAGAGTCGGAGAAGAGGCATTGCCCTCTAGTGCAAAGGAGAAGCAGAAAAAACCTCTTCTAAACTGGACTTGCTCATCCGGATTTTGGAACTTGTATGAAAAACAACTTTTCTTAAATAAAATCCCTTCCCAGTTAGTCATGCACCTTTTAAAAAGCACACAAAGAACTTTCAAGTCAATGAACGTAAAGCAGTGATCATGACTCAGGAGCCACGTGGGGCTGTCTGACGTGGCGCTTCTGAGCACCGTTCCCCAATATGGCACCTGCCTATGGTGGCCAAGCCTGGTTCGGGAAATTCCTGGAGATTTGGGGGATGGGGCCTGTTGGATGTTGTAACACTGCATGCAAGAGGATCTGGGAGGGAAAGGGTTAAGAGAATTCTCTCACTCAGGTACACTTGGCAGTTGGCCCCCCCTTCTCCTTGGTTAGATGGGGGGGGGGGGGTTTGGTACGTACACGTGTGTGTGTGTGTGTGTGTGTGTGTGCGCACCTGGAAGTCACGGCGACCTCTGGTGACTGACTCCAACTGCGGGCCTGGAGGATATTCAGAGAGGCGGCTGAATAAAGCCTGCCCACCGCCTCCCGCCTCTGGTATTTCAAGGAGGTCTCCCATCCAAGTACTTGCCAGAGACAACTCTGCTTAACTTCCGAGATCTGATGAACTTGGGCTTGCCTGGGCTATCCAGGTCAGGGCCCCTCGATGAGATGTTGAGCCTCCTTGGCCCTTGCTTGCCTTCTTATATGGGACTTTCCTTCTTCTCTCTCTTCCCTGGGCTTGCAGCTATAGCAAGTTAACCCTTTGGAAGTTAATCTGTTCACAATACGTTAAAGGTACCTACATGAATATGTCATGTAAGATGCGCTTCTATTTTTGTAAGTAAAATTTCTTTCTCTCATTACCACTGGAGTCAGATAATCTCTGTAATTTGTTTGAACTGCATTTTCCCCTTAACCAGGAAACTTGGAGAATTGGGGATACAGTGTAAAGCAGGGGTATCAAACATGCGGCCCGGGGGCCGGATCAGGCCCCCAGAGCAGGGCTTCCATCAGGCCCGCAGTGGAACTGGCCATCTCCTGCTTCCAGGTCTGCCTCTGCTGCTGCTGCTGCAGCATCATAGCTTGCTTCGCCAGACTCTCTCACTCACTCAACCATTTCATGTTTTAACCTGGGTCCTAGACTCAGAACTCTGAGCGTGAGATTCCTGTGGTGAATGTCAATAAGTCAAAAGTAGGTTTGCAGCTTACAGAGCTAATGCTTTAAGCATCTTTGTGTTTGTGTCCTTTATAAAATTTATATCTCCGCTACCTGGCATTACATTTTATAACACACATGGCCCCGGCCCAACAAAAGGGCTCATTTATGTCAGATCCGGCCCTCGTAACAAATGAGTTCGACACCCCTGCTCTAGCATGTGGGCAAAATCTGGTTTTGAGGACAAAAAACCCATAGAGTTTTGCCCAAAAACTAGAGCGTTG
>NW_015172618.1:6162-8231 GCF_001447785.1 Gekko japonicus | reverse complement strand
AGGCTAAAAAACTGTGAGCTAGCTCACACTAACTCAGCTTAGAGGGAACAGTGCTCCTGACCCCACCTAGAGGTTGGCCACCCTAAAACCTGCCCCATGTTCTAGGAAGTGAGCGCGCTCATTGTGACCCCAGCAGAACTTGTGGTTGGTGTAGGGCTGCCAAGTGGGGGCGGGGGGCAGGTAAACCCCCACTTTGGAGGCCCGATTTCCGCCACCGCGGAATCGGGGCCCGGGGGGAACCCCGCCTCCCGAAGCGCAGCGTGGCTGTGTCACTGGAGGTGACGCAACCACGTAGAGCACGTTGGGGGCGTGGCCCTGATCGGCAGAGAGGAAACTCTATGGTTTTCCCTCTGCCGATCGGGGCCATGCCCCCAACGTGCTCTACGTCGTGCGTCACTTCCTGTGATGTGCAGGCGGTGTGCGCGCACACACATCCCGCAGCAACTCCTGGAGCCCATGGACAGTCCCCCGCCAGTGAGTATAAACGACTTGGCAACCCGAGGTTGGTGGCTGATTCCCACCTTGAAATGCTGGAAAGGCTGGACGATGGGTACGCTGTGCGTCTCCCTAAGCTACGGGCCTCATGCCAGAGATAGAAGCAAAGAGCTTCCTGCAAGCTGTGGAGCCAGCACCACTGATGTAAACAGGTTGAATGCTATGGTGAGAGACTCTCCCGGAGCAACCAGTGGAGACACCAGCAGCAGAGCACCTGAAGCTGACCGACACGGGAGTGCTCAGTACCATGAGCAGCCGTGTAATGATATCCAACTGCCACACATCTACTGTAATCTACTGGCACAGAAGAGGGGCGCAAGGTAACTTGGTACCCTCAAACCTCATCATCAGAGAGTTCCTAGGAACCAAGGATCCTTCTGGCCACAAAGCTCATGGGCAATTCATTCACTATGGGCAAAAGGAAGTCCTTTTTTTGACATGACCACTGATGATGCAGATGTTATTTCAGAGCCTCTGGCTCTCATCTTTGAGATGTCCTGGAGTACTGGTGTTATGCCGGAAGACTGGAAAAGAGCAAACGTTGTCCCTATCTTCAAGAAGGGAAAAAAGACAGACCCGGGAAATTACAGGCCTGTCAGTTTGACATCAATACCTGGGAAAATTCTAGAGCAGATTATTAAACGCTCTGTCTGTGAGCACCTTGAACTGAATGAGTTAATTGGTAGTAGCCAGCATGGGTTTATCAAGAAGAAGTCATGCCAGACCAACCTTATCTCCTTTTTTGACAGAGTTACCAAAATGGTTGACTCTGGCAATGCTGTGGATATAGTGTATCTAGATTTTAGTAAAGCATTCGACAAAGTTTCTCATGATATCCTTGAGGATAAGCTGGTTAAGTGTGGGCTGGATGGTGCAACCGTTGGATGGATTCATGGTTGGTTGAAAAATCATACCCAACGAGTGCTTGTAAATGGCTCTGCGTCTACTTGGAGGGAAGTCTCTAGTGGAGTGCCGCAGGGCTCGGTCCTAGGCCTTTCTCATGATATCCTTGAGTATAAGCTGGTTAAGTGTGGGCTGGATGGTGCAACTGTTGGGTGGATTCATGGTTGGTTGACAAATCATACCCATCGAGTGCTCGTAAATGGCTCTGCGTCTATGTGAAGGGAAGTCTCAAGTGGAGTGCTGTGGGGCTCGGTCCTAGGCCTGGTGTTATTCAATGTTTTTATAAATGACCTGGAGGAAGACATAGAGGGGATGCTTATCAAATTTGCAGATGACACGAAGTTAGGAGGGATTGCTAATTCTGAAGAAGACAGAGTCAGGATTCAAAATGATCTAGATAGGCTGGAACAGTGGGCTGAGACAAATAAAATGAATTTCAATAGAGATAAATGCAAAGTCCTACACTTAGGTACAAAAAATCAAAGGCATAGATTTAGAATGGGAGGGACTTGTCTTGACAGCAGCACGTGTGAAAGGGATCTAGGTGTTCTAGTTGATCACAAGCTAAACATGAGCCTACAGTGCAATGTGGCTGTGAAGAAAGCTAATGCCATCTTAGGATGCATTAACAGAAGCATTGTGTCCAGATCAAGGGAGGTGGTAGTTCCGCT
>NW_015172618.1:2722-4434 GCF_001447785.1 Gekko japonicus | reverse complement strand
CTCACAGATTTTTGTCTTAGCTCAGAAAGGATGACTCCAGAGCAAACTAATTTATGCAGTAGCTAAATCACCTGCTCACAACTTTAATGCCAGTAGCTCAGAAAGTAGAATTTTTGCTCACAGGACTCCATAGCTTTGAGGGAGCATTGCATAGAGGCAGGCAATGGCAAACCACCTCTGTTTGTCTCTCCAGCCCCATTAACAGAGCGTCGCCTAGCTACGTGCCTACGTCACGTCTGGGCGACGGAATAGTGCAGCGCCTGTGTTACAAGCAAGAATCTTCCGGCGGGGAAGCATGTGTCCCCCGCCGGTTCGTAGGTAGGTACTTGGCAACCCTACTTTAGCCTGACCTGGAGGGGAAACTTGGCTCAGAGCCAATGGGAAGATAGCCCAGGAAATCTAAGTCTGTTTACTAGCAATCATTAGTTAACGCGTTCAGGTGATTTCCTTCTAGGGGTCAAGAAGAAGGAGAATCTCCATTACAGTTGCTGAGAGACTATGTGGTCAGTCTGTTTGTAGCTCTGAAGATGTAGCCTTAGTCTTTGTTATCTTGTAGGATTCCTGTGTATCCTACCCTTAGAAATAAATATTGTCAAACGGAAAGAAATGCCTCCTTTCCAGTGAAGCAAAGATCCATTGCAAACCTCCAAGTAATTAGTATTTTTGCCTATTCTCCAACATATGCTGGTAACAGAGGGCGGTTTGAATGGTTAGACGATTCTGCCTGATATAAGAGTAAACATCCATTGCAAACTCTGAATATTTAAGGTTTTTTGCCTATTTTTCCAACATTCACCACCACCACAGAGTTAGGGGCTCAAGCGGCATGAGGGAGAAGAATCCATTTTTGTAGCCAAACAAGGGGGTGCAAAATTCAGCAGCATCCATGGGCAGAGGAGAAGGAAGCCTGGGTCATCATGGCTTGTGAAATGGTCCAGATTCAGGGGCTGGTTTGCTATAAACATATTTTAAAATCCTGCTTATGGCAAGTGGTTGACTGCATGGACAACGACCCTGCAAACTGGCCTCACATTTGGTGAAAAGGTATCAGCCGGGGCTGTCCCCCCACCAGGCCCCGCATCTCCTTTTGGGCGATTAACATTGCTCAGCCCAGTGGGTCAAGCTGCCTTCTCTCCTCAGTGCCAGGCACGGCCATTTCCATCCACACCTCTGGGATCATCATAACCAAGAAAAAAAGGTTTGTGGCCAGGTTTTTGCGGTGTGTTTCCCGGCTGCAGCCTCGAGATACTTTGCCAAAATTAAATTCCAAGGCAAAAGACGGGTACTGAGCCAGAGAAGGGGAAAGGGCCGTGACTCAGTGGAAGAGCCTCTGCTTGGCACACAGGAGGCCCCAAGTCCAATTCCCTGCCTTTCCAGCTGAATGGATCACGCAGTACGTTATGTGGAAGACCTCTGCCTGAAACCCTGGAGAGCCGCTGCCGGTCCGAGTAGACAATACTGACCTTGATGGACCACTGGTCTGATTCTCTATAAGGCAGCTACATGTATCTGAAGAAGCATGCATGTATAGGGAAGCTTATAGGTAAAGGTAAAGGTTCCCTTGCTCGAAAGCCAGTCGAGTCCGACTCTAGGGTTGCGGTGCTCATCTCCGTTTCAAAGCCGAAGAGCCAGCGCTGTCTGAAGACGTTTCCGTGGTCATGTGGCCGGCATGACTAAACACCAAGGCGCACGGAATGCTGTTACCTTCCCAC
>NW_015172618.1:0-2682 GCF_001447785.1 Gekko japonicus | reverse complement strand
ACCCAGACTTAAACTTTTTTGGTCTTAAAAGTGCCGCTGGACTCAGACTTTGTTCTAGTTAAATACTGGGTTCCATGGATGCTCTGATCAGCTCTCCTTTATTAGTGATTCAGCAAGAGCAAAAAGCCAAAAACCAGGGCAACTGCCCTGTTTAAATAGCATGCAACTCCACCCACTTCCCAAAACAGCTACCAATGATAGGCCATTGTCAGAACCTGTCAGTTAACACTGCCATTCTCTGGAATGTGTGTGTGGGGGGAGATCCTCCTCTCCTCTGTCTGGTACACTAAGGATGTATCCTGTCTGGGTTATTATCTGCTTTTGCTTTTCTGACCTTGGGGTTCCAGCTGCTCCTGACCTGCTGGAAACAAACGGCTCCTATTTCGCCCGCACGCGTGCACAGTGTTTATTGGCTTCTGCTTGTAACGGGGGTGTTTTTCTAGTATAACTCTGGGTGACAAAAGAAGTTCATGTGTCATAGTTATGGACTACCAATAAACAGAATACTTCATATGAAGCGCTGTGTAGTGTGATCTGACTATTGAACCCTGACAGAACCATTAATTCCTCATTGGCCACCTCCAGAGTCCTGGTGGGCTATTGTTCTAGAGCTTCAAGCTCAGCCAGTCTCTGGTAAAAACAGTCCTGGAATGTTCCAGTCCCAATACATAACAGTTCTGCAGCTACATGTGTGAATGAAAGATTAGATTGCCTAGGAATACAGAGGACAACCAAAAGCACTTCCACGCCCCTTTGGGCAACACCCATGTGCTCCCTCCACCCCCGCCCTGAGTTGCATGCACTCAAAATGTTAAAAGACCTGCTGGTGCACCCATCTGATTGTGCTCCCAACGCCCCAGAAACACCAGCCTCCAGAACAGACTTTATATGTTTGCATGGGATATCATTTTGCTTGTTTGTATGAAGCGCCAGATGGACATTTAAATTAATAAGGATACATCGGTGCCCTTTTTTAAAGGCAGGGAAAAAACATGATTGACACTCACCAGGAAGGACGAGGCTAATCCAGTATCTGGCTTGCTGGGCTGTGTGACGTCTGTACTAGAAGAAATATTCCACACAAAGGCTGCTGGTCAGAGCTGAAGGGTCAGACTTCCCCAATCAGTGGAATGGCAATCGCTGGACTCCCCCTGGAATGGTCAATGATCAGTTCTAGAAGCAGGGGTATTTATTTATTTATTTATAGATTTAATTTATACCCCGCCCTCACCGCAGCGCGGGCTCAGGGCGGCTTACAATCAGGCATAGGCCAGTATCAAATATAAAACATTTTTAAAACCATTTAAAAACTCTACAATACAATAACATTATTATTAACAGAAGTGCTCTGATCTTCCACAAGATGGCATATTGCAACTAACCTGCCAACTCAGCGTCGTCTGCTCCGGGAAACACTAGTGTTCTCTCGTCCAGGGCCAGGTTATGATGGTAGTGATGGTAGTGGCGGCTCCTATTCATATGCCTGGCGGAAGAGCTCCGTCTTACAGGCCCTGCGGAACTGTGCAAGGTCCTGCAGGGCCCGGATCTCCTCCGGGAGCTCGTTCCACCAGGTAGGAGCTGCCACCGAAAAAGCCCTGGCCCTGGTAACGGCCAGCCTGACCTCGTTGGGGCCTGGCATCGCCAGAAGGTGTTAGGTCCCCGACCGTAGTGCTCGCAGGGGAACATATGGGGAAAGGCGGTCCCTTAGGTATGCTGAGGCCTCACTTTGCAGCTGGCCAAAGCCTTTACTCTTTTCTTTCTTTAAAAAAAAATTAAATTGTTTATCAAGTCCAGTTTGATAAACAAACAACATAATTTTAAAAAGGAAAGAAGAGTCAGGGCTTTGGCCGGCTGCAAAGTGAGTCCTTGTTTATCACCGTAAAACCAAAATTGTGAAATAACCCTTAAAAATTAGCAGTGGTTTCGGTTGGCTGAAAAGTAAACACAGGACTTAAGTACATAATAATTTATGGTTGATTCATGAGGGAAAAAATGGTAAGAGAATGGAAAGTAATTATGCTGGAACACGGAAAGGAGGAAAACTCAAATGGCCGGCTGCCCTGTGAAACCACAGTAACATTTTACCTCTCTATATGGGACAGCCGGTTAGTTCAGTCTGCATTTTATATGTGTGTGTGTTTTTAAATCACCACAAACCAGGTCTGGAAAAAAGACAGAATGCCACCACAGAAAACTCTGGAATACAATAAGCTGCCAGCTAGATGATCTGGATTCTGCATTAATCTAATAGCATACTAATTATAGCCACTCCACAGGCAGTGTGAAAGCAGCCCAAGCTGAACAAAATTAAGCTCACACTGGGGGTGACAAATACAATGCCTGCCTTTGCCTTTCGAGACACAGAGCATCAGCTCAGACATATCCCTGATGATGGGGAAAGGACTGGGGAAATGGAGGATTCAGAGAGCCAATAGCACGAGCCTTACCTAGGGCTGCAAGCTCCAGGTGCAGTGCCATACCTATAATGCCATACAGGCCACCCTCCAGAACAGCCCTTTTCTCCAGGGGAAATGATCTGTGTCACCGGGAGATCAGTTGTCATCCCAGGGGATCTCCAGCCACCCCCTGGAGGGTTGTTGTTTTTTTGTGTTAAAATACGTTTATTTTGTATACTTACAATAAACTTCATGAGACATTTACATGAAGAAGTAAGTTATACAA
>NW_015172617.1:270621-293841 GCF_001447785.1 Gekko japonicus | reverse complement strand
GTTGTTGTCTACTTGCTCCATCTCATGGCCAGATGGATTCTGAACATGCCACAAGATGAGTGGAGGCTTGTCAGCACAGGTCTGTACCCCCAATTACATGTTTTCCCCTTTATATACTTCTCAACATTACATCCACTCCCGACAGAACAGGATATAGATCAGCAGAAAGGTGAGAGATTGCCCTGCTATGGAGCTTTGCCAATTTTACTGGCTTAGCAAAAGCAGGAAGTGAAATGAAGAATGAGTTTAGCACTGAAGAAAGGGTGTGTGCGCATGTGTGCGTGTGAAACAATTACTTTGAAAGAAAATGGAAGAAAGTGTGTAATACTTCAAGTACTATAGAAATGAGAAAGCTTTACAAGTGTTTTCTACTTTTTTGTTGGATTATAAGGAGTGAATGACATCACAGGCAATGGCCAATAAGTGTTATCCATGCAACCACAATGTATACAGGCCTCACAAATCAACAGAAGTAATAACTTGAGGTGCAAGAAGGATGTAAGGTCATCACGAGCCCTGGAGAAAAATGCCCTCTCCTTTTAATAGAGGTTTAATGTGTAGAAATGGGTAGCTGAATCTTTTCATGGCATGGAGGTAAGTAACGCTCACCTGCTAAATAACTTGCTATTAAGCTTTTATTGAGGGAACACAGGATGTTTTTCTCTCCAGGCAGTTGGCAACCCTGTCCAAGGACTGACTGAATCTATGCCCTGTGGTCTGGATTCTGGGGTAATGGAATATAGCCTGTACTTTTTTTCTTTTTTTGCCCGAAAAACAAATTTAAAAACGGCTATGAAGAAAACTACTTCACTGTGCATGCAGCCAGTATGACGCACACTGGATTGGCTGTACAGTGTGGGTCAATACTGATTTTTTTCTGAATTAGCCCTAAATTTAGTACTGCTGAGACTTCCAAGGTACTTTCCTGCAGAGAGGTTGTATTTCTTCTTGCCCATCTGATATTGCATTGAGTCAGAGCTGGTTAGTGGACAAAACAGCTTTGGAAAGGATGTGAGCAGATACCCAGAAGAACAAAACCTGATTGGTTCTTTCTGTACCACATATCTATCACATTTCCTTTTCATTTAGTACACTCTGGTCCCGGTCACATGTGCCGGAAAATGCAGGGGGGGGGGAAGCGAGGCTATTTGTGCCGTGGTAATTTGACCCGCCACTGTGCGATCCGATGCAACAGCGGGGTGAAGCGGGTGTTATTCCTTGCAGCCGGCTTCCGGTGTGCTTCATCTAGGAACCAGTGATGCGATTGGAGCGCACTGGAGCAATCACACCAGCAACTCCATCCTCGGCCTGTCGAAACCTTGTTTGATAGTGGACTTTACGTGGTTGTTTTTTACTCCGCTTCTTTGGCTGACTGCTACGGGTTGTCGATGGGTGCAGGACGCTGGCCAGATGTGTCCGTTTGATCATGCCATCTAGTCAACAAATCATTGCTATGACATGGAAAGATAAAACTTTACCTACAATAGACCTTTGGTATAGAAAAGTATGGGATTACTTCATATCAGATAGAATTGCAAACTGGGTAGCACAACATGACACAACAGTTGAACAAAAACATGTAATGTTGAAATGGACTCAATTTATGGAATCACAAAATGAACAAATAAATAACTTAAGACAAAACAAGAGGGTAGACCAAACTACAGTATTTTTGTTTTAATGAAATAAATCGATGGGAAAAAACCAGCATAGAATTTAAGGGAGGCTAGAACAATGTTAGAAATGTAAAAAAAGTTAGAAATGTTAAAAATGTAAGAAATGTTAGAAATGTAGGAAATGTTAGAAAGGCTAGAAAGGCTAGAAAGGCTAGAAAGGCTAGAAATGTTAGAAAGGCTAGAAATGTTAGAAAATAAAATAATTTAGGGAGGCAAAAAGTATGCAACTGAAATGTTTCTCTAAGATGCTACAAGACTAAACAAATGTTCAAGAAAATGTACATGGAAAAACTTTATCTCTTGCAACTGAAGTACTGTACGCACTATGTTTTGAATTTTTTAAAGCTTAATTTGTAACTAACACTCTTATAAAATAAAATAAATTAATTTTAGAAAATCCATGCTGAGACTGCTCCTGAACGCTTCTCAGACAGGCCAGGATTAAGACACGATAAGTCAAGTTTTAGAGGCAACGTAGCATGTTCTGTATGCTATGCCAATAAAGGTTGATTCATTCATTAGTCATACAGTAATTTGGATCTGAGGCCTAAACTGTATCTTACGTAGCTGAGTCTGGGACTTTTCAGTTTAGAAAAGAGATGACTAAAGGGTTTATAAAATTATGCATGGGGCGGAGAGAGTTGACAAAGAGACAATTCTTCTCCCTCTCCCAAAGTACTAGAAATTGAGGGCATCCAATGAAGCTAAGGGGCCGTAGATTCAGGACAAACAAAAGGAAATACTATTTCGCACAGAGAATGTTAAAATAGGGAATTTGCTAGTGGAGGATGTAGTGATGGCCAATGCTCCCTCCAAGGTTTGGAGTCTTGTGAGCAAAAATTCTACTTTGTGAGCTACTGGCATTAAAGCTGTGAGCCAGCCATTTGGCTACTGCATAAATTAGTTTGCTCTAGAGCCATCCTTCCTGAGCGAAGACAAGAATGCGTGAGCCGGAGGCTAAAAAACTGTGAGCTAGCTCACACTAACTCAGCTTAGGGGGAACACTGGTGATGGCCACAGGAATAAACAGATTTAAAATGGGATTAGATAGATTCATGGAGGATGTCTATCAATGGCTACTAGCCATGGTAACTGAGGGGAACCACCACATTCAGAAGCATGAATCCTCTGAATCCCAGAGCCAGGAGGCAACATCAGGGAAAGGCCTCGGCCTCTATGCCCTGTTGTTGGCCATCCAGAGGAACTGTGTGGGACAGTATGCTGGACTAGATGAACTATTGGTCTGATCCAGCAGGGCTCTTATATTCTTCAGTCTACATCTCTAGCTCTGCTCTCGGGCAGGAGATATGAAATCAGAGAGCTGGTGCTGTCTCTGGTTAAGAGACTTAGCTGTGAATTAGGAAATCTGAGTTCTAATGTTGCCTCTGCTGTGAGCTTACTAGGTGTCTTTAGGCAAGGCACTTTCAGTTCTTCCATAATATGGGGATAAAACTACACATCTGACTTACAAGGTTGGTGTAAGGTTCTCCAATGTAATGGCTTGGATTAGGGTTGCCAGGTCCCCTCATGGTAACTGGTTGGGGGGGGGACTTACCAGGAATGAAAGGAAGGCCCAGGAAATGTCACTGGTGATGTGGCTATGTCACCTCCGGCATGTACTGGAAGTGACCTCATCATGCTGCGATGTAGTGGTGATACTCTGGCATTTGGGCAAAAACTCTGTGGTACAAATGGTTTCTACCATAGACTTTTTGCCCAAATTGATGCTGTCACTTCTGGTGCACACTGGAAGTGACATAGCCACGTTACCCGCAACATTTCCTGGGCTTTCCTCTTTCTACTGGTAAGTCCCCCCCCCGGCCAGCTGATTGGTGGTGGGGGTGGGGCCTGGCAGCGGGGGATCCCTGCCTCCACTGGTGGGGCTGGCAATCCTAGCTTGGATCCAGTGATGCACAAGTAGAAATATAAATGGATTTATAGTGTAGTCCTGCTTGGGCAAGATTTTGTGCAATACCTAGTGCTTGGAGATGGAGATGAACAACAAATGTTTAATTAACAGAAAATAAAATATTTAACAAAGTAAGGAACTTGTTTGGAAATGTTTCAGTATATAAAGTGAACTGCTTCTTAGTAGGGATGGGCATGAACCAGGAAAATGCAGTTTGGTTTGTGGTTTGTGGTGTGCCCAAAGAGTGATTTACACATGGAATTCACTGCCACAGGAGGTGGTGGCAGCTACAAGCATGGATGGCTTCAAGAGGGAATTAGATAAACATATGGAGCAGAAGTCCATCAGTGGCTATTAGCCACAAGGTATAGATAGGAACTCTCAGGTTGGGGCAAGTGATGGTCTGTATTCTTGGTGCTTGGGGGGGCAATGATGAGAGGGCTTCAAGTGTTCTGGCCCAACTGGTGGACCTCCTGATGGCACCTGGTATTTTTGGCCACTGTATGACAGTGTTGGACTGGCTGGGCCATTGGCCTGATCCAACACTGGCGTTTCTTATGTTCTTATGTTGAGATCTCCAGCTAACTCTCCTCTACTTGCCCTCCAAGTTTGGTGAGGATTGGATTTATGGGGTCTGAGTTACAGCCCCCCCCCACAGAAAGTGCCCCCAGGAACGTGCTTTCTGGGGAAATGACCTGGAGATCTCCTATGCGTTTGGTGTCTCTAGCTTGCACAGGATCTTTTCTATACACTCCTGAACCTCCTGAGCCTGTGCCTGTGTCCTCTACATGCTCTCCAAGTCCCCCCCATTGCTTTGAAGTTTGGTAAACATTTAGTTTGAACGGAATGTATCTGTTCATTAACTAGCATGAACCTCCACAAACAGCTTGAAAGTTCGTGGAAAGTTTGTGCCAGTTGACCTGTCATGAACTTCACTTCGTGAAACACAAACTGGCTGAAATGAATCACAAGCTCTAGTTTGTGAGCCAGTTTGTGTCCATCCTTACTTCTTAGCTTCGCACCCCAGGTTACAAGCTTTCCCTAATAAGAGTAACCACTTTATAGGTGAGCCTCAGTTAACTTAAACCCTGAGGGGAGATTTGGTTCCCCGGTATTCAGGCAGATTACCTCAGTCTAATTCCACAACATACAAGATCCTCTTCAGGTTCAAGGTTGCTTTCTTAACACAGAGAGCATCTGTCCACAGAACCTGTACAGATAAGTTAGGAATGTTGGGCCCTTAACAGAACGCTTATTTGTTTCATAAAACAAGCTTTCTTCTCTAAACTGACCCCTGAACCCTAACTAAAAGCAAAAAATAAAATAAAAATCTGGCTAAACTGATGCTCTTCTCCAGAGCCACCAAAACCCCTGGGTGAGGAAAAATATTTTCCTCCCCCTTCTTAAACTGAGGCTGGCTCACCCCTCCCGTACAGTGGAGTTCCATGGATTCTAACTGGCTGACAATCTGTCAGATTTGTATGAGGCAAAAAACACAAGGATTAGTTCAGAGCCCTGGAGGAGAGGAAAAACATTTGGGGATGTTTGCCACACCATGGCTTAATTAAACTATGATTAGTATCACTCTCTGAATACAGGCATTGACTACTATTAGTTACATTCAACTGGAGTCAGTGGCATTTCAAAGGCTAACATAATTTATTCGAGCATTAGTGTTCATGAGTCACAGCTCACTTCATCAGAGGCATGATAAATACATCAGCCTGAGGGTTGCGCCCTGACCTGGATAGCCCAGGATAGCCTGATCTCATCAGATCTCATCAGCTAAGCATGATTCAATATTTGGAAGGGAGACCACCAAGGCAAACCACCTCTGAACCTCTCTTGCCTTGATAACCCAATGGGGTCACCACAAACATTCTGCAACTTGACAACAACAAGAGCCAAGATATAACCCCCCCAAAAAACACAAATAAATAAATAAATAACATCCTTGCTTAATCCTGGCTTGTTCCCTGATGACACCCTTCTAGGCTGCCAAGAGAAGGCAATGAAACCAATGTATATCAAGGCAAACCAGGATCTGAGTTATCACCCGTGAACTGAATCCTGGTTTCACAAACTAGGTAAAGGTAAAGGTTCCCTTGCCACCCTGTCTTGCGGCACCCGGGTCTTGAACCGCTGAACTACTGACCTTCCACAGCCTGCAGTTCAGCATCTTAACCACTTGAGCCACCGCAGCTCCATAAACTAACCATAGTTAAAACAAGCCATGGCTTTGCATTGTGCCTGAACAGCAGTACAGCTGGCAGTACAGAGCAGAGCAGAAGGCACCAGTGAAAATGTACGTTGTATGCACACCAGCACAAACCCCCAAGCCTGGGAATTGCCTCCAAAGTTAAATTACAGCATGTGAAGGAATGGAAATATCTTTCATCACATGCTCCATTTGTGGAGACATCCAGCTCTGTTGTGTTTTGCCTGCTGTGCATTTCCGAATGAAAATAGGATTTGGCTTTTAGGGAGGGGGGGAAATCATTCAGCATTCCCACGGGGCAGGTTTTATTGCTTTTTAAACAGCCACCAGGGGTTCTGCACTCCAGCCTGCCCTTTGCTAACGAGCGCACGCTAGGTTGATAAATAATTAGTAACTTTGCCATGCTCAATGTCATTTGGTTAAGTCTATAAATGTCATTCACCGGAGCCCCACCATCCTGACCATGGAGGCTAGCTGCACAGGGATGTTGGAAGTGTGGAGTGGTGAAGCTGTAAAAAAACAACAGACAACAAGAGCAGCTTTTTGGTTTTCCTTTTCAGAGAAGCACAACTTTTCATTTCACTTCTGTGATGAACAACATGAGGTCAAAACCATTATTCACATACATCCCAAAGTTTGTTGTTGTTGTTGTTATTCAGCTGCACAGTCAACTCCGACTGTTTGCGACCCCATGAATCATATCATGCCAGGCTCTCCTGTCTTCCACCATCCTCTGGAGTTTTCTCAATTTCACATTTGTTGCATTGGTAACACTGTCTAACCATCTCATCCTTTGCCATTCCCTTCTTCTGTTACCTTCAATCTTTCCCAGCGTCAGGGTCTTCTCCAGTGAGTGCTCCCTTATCATTTGGTGGCCAAAGTATTTGGCTTCAGCTTCAGTATCTGGCCTTCCAGGGAATGGTCAGGTTTGATTTCCTTTAGGATTGACTGATTTGATCTCCTTGCAATCCAAGGGACTCTCAAGAGTCTTCTCCAGCACCATAATCCAAACTACTGGGAATACCATCACTTTGACTATATGGACTTTTGATGGCAGTGTAATGTCTCTACTTTTTATTATGCTGTCTAGGTTTGTCATAGCTTTCTTCCCAAGGAGCAGGCGTCCTTTAATTTTATGGCTGCAGTCACCGTCTGCAGTGATCTTGGATCCCAGGAATGTGAAGTCTGTCATTGCTTCCATGACTTCCCTTCTATTTGCCAAGGGGTGATGGGGCCAGATGCCATGATCTTAGTTTTTTGATGTTGAGTTTCAAGCCAACTTTTGCACTCTCCTCTTCCATCCTCAGCAAGAGGCTCTTTAGGTCCTCTTCACTCTCTGCCATTATTCCCAAAGTTTAGATTCTGCTAACTCAAGCTACAGTGACAGCATAATTTTTTGTCTTATATTATTTAAGTTTACGTACTTTTAGAATATGATCCTGTGCCTGTTTATTAGAAGCAAATCCCATTGAGTTCAGTGGGACTCATTCCAAGGAAGTGCACATAGGATTTTAGCCTTAAAAGTACACATTTTATTATTTATTAAATGAGACTTACTGGGCCGCCCTTCCCCGGGATGGGCTCAGGGCGGCTCACAACAAAATAATATACAATCACAATTTAAAACTAAGTTAAAATAATATGGCAATTTCCAGTAATTAAAAACACATTACATATAGTATATAAGGTGGCGAAAAAAGGAATCCCACTCCCCCCACCTGCCTGGGGGGAGGGTTTTGAGGGATGGCGAAATTATATAAAGGTGCCAAAGAAGCCCTGCCGCTGTCCTCAACCGAAGGTCCGGCGAAACATCTCTGCCTTACATGCCCTGTGAAAAGGTAACAGCTCCCACAGGGCATGTGTGTCTTCCAGCAGAGCATTCCACCAGGCAGGGGCCAGGACTGAAATAGCCCTGGCCCTGGTTGAGGACAGCCGGGCTTCTCTCTGGCCGGGGACCACCAGTGCAGCTCATGCCGCACCAGTTGAATGTGTGCTGTCTGGGGGGTCCCAGCAAGGACCCGCACGACTGCATTTTGGACCAGTTCAAGCTTCCCGGTCAGGTGCTAGGGCAGGCCTGTGTAGAACGAATTACAGTAGTCCAGCCTGGAGGTGACCATTGCATGCATCCCACACAACACTAAGCTTGAGCTAAATGACATTGCCTTCCAGGGCCAAATTAGAAGTAAAGATAGAAGGTTCATGAACACGTCTCTTGCTGTGTTTCTAACTGTAAATAGCAGCCACTCTTTCACCCCTGCCATTTTCATAATCTCAGTGCCCCCCCCCCAGTGTTATGTGCCCTGGAGGATAGATGCAGCTGACTTAGACTGAGTCAGAGCATGGTTCTACTCTGACTGGTAGCAGTTCTCCAGGGGCTTAAGCAGAGCTCTTTCACATCACCTGCTACTTGATGGTGAGGGGTCTAGAGACCGAGTCCTATGAGGAAAGTTTGAAGGAGCTGGGTGTGTTTAGCCTGGAGAGGAGATGACCGAGAGGTGATATGATAACCATCTTCAAGTACTTGAAGGGCTGCCATATAGAGGATGGTATGGAATTATTTTCTGTTGCCTGTGGACCAGAATTAATGGGTTGAAATTAAATCAAAAGAGTTTTCGGCTAAACATTAGGAAGAACTTCTTGACAGTTAGAGCAGTTCCTCAGTGGAACAAGCTTCCTTGGGAGGTTTGTAAGCAGAGGCTAGATGGCCATCTGACAGCAATGCTAATTCTGTGAACTTGGGCAGATCATGAGAGGAAGAGCAGGCAGGGTTGCCTCAGTGCTTAGTTCTCGTGGCCCTTTCTTACACGCCCAGGGAAATGCTGATCACCACTTTGGGGTCAGGAAGCTTCTCCGGGAGCAAGAAACTGTAGTCATAGAAATGACACAGAGGGCCTGTTCAGCTATGACTCTTGTAAATTCATAAGCGTGGTGAGAACTGAGTGGCTGTGAATGATGTTGGGTAGTATTGAACAGGAGCAGCCAGTCACTTCAGTCAAGTCAGCATTCAACTGGCAGCCTTTCTTGTAACATTAAAAGGAGAAACTTGTATATTTCCCACTGTGTTCTGATGAGCAAACTGCCCCCTCATTGGGAACTTGTACATCCAGTTGCAGAAGGAGTAGTGCAGGTTTCCCTCTTTGAATGTTTGATGAAACACCCCCAGCTGAGTGCAGAAGAGACTGCACATTCAGGCTGGCAGTGCAGCTGTCTATCACCATAGGGTGGGAAGAGGCATCACCTAACCAAAATTAAGCACATCGGACCCATTGATTTTAATTGGTGAGTTGCACGGATGCTTAAATCTATTCACTTGAACCAATGAGGCATAAAGGTGCTTCACCTCGACTGAATCATGCTCATTGTTTTCACATACCTGCAGGTCTCAAAGATCAATACATTTAAAATAAATATATTTATTTTTTATTCATGGTCTGCCTTTTTCACGGTGGTCCAGGGAAGATTACAGGATAAATGAGTGCAATCAGACAGGATAAGACAACCAACGAACAATGCAGTAGGACTAGGGTTAGAGAGTAATGAGAGAATAATTAGAGAATTAGAGAACGGTGTGAGCAACAACTATGTAAGGCAAGGTATACTACAGACATTACAGAAAGGGGATCGTAAGGTGTAAGACAAAGCAGTAAAGTAATGTGATGCCTACAGAAATCATTGCCATAGCCTACAATCCTATTAATTACAAAGGCACCCCCCTGGACTGTTCCATTCTACTACAGTTCTAATCTCTCTTTAAAAATGCCTTCCTGAACATTACTGTTTTGCCCATTCTGTAGGAGCCTTTCTGACCTCCTCAGGCAGGCCATTTGACAAGGATGGAGTTAGGGTTACTAACCTCCATGTGGGGCCTGGAGATCTCCCGGAATTATCACTGATCTCCAGATGACAGCATTCACTTTCCCTGGAGAAAATGGCTGCTTTGGAGGGTGGACTTTATAGCATTATAAGCTTCTGAGGCCCCTCCACAACCCAAACCCTGCCCTCCTCATGATCCACCCTCAGATCTCCAGGAATTTTCTAATCTGGAGTTGGCAACCCTAGTTTGAGTCACTACTGAGATAGTACATGAATGGGCCTCTGCCAATTTTACCCATTCTCAGGGTGACCAGTGTGGTATAATGCCTAGAGTGCCAGAGCTGGAGACAGGAGGCCCAGCTTCAGATCCTTATTCTTCCTCAGAAGCTTCTGAGGTGACCGTGGGCCAGTCACCTTCTCTATCAGCTGCCCTAACCTACCTCACAGGGTTCTTATGAAGATAAACTAGAGAAGGCAGAACAATATATGCTACCTCCAGCTCCCTGGAGGAAGGGCAGAGGAAAAAATACACTAAATAAATAGTATCTCAAGAATAAATTAATGAAGTCATCAGCAAATAATGCTGCTGACCACATAACCTCAGCTGTGTAGGATGTAATTCCATCCATTTACCTCAGAAACTATTTTGACTTCATAGCCAAAGATGCTGACTATATATATAAACCAAGGGGCAACCAGAGCCAGATTAAGACATGCCCCTAGACTACATTACATTTAAGAGGCCCTGTAGCATTACCAAAAAGAAGTGTGTTATTCTAACATTGAAATTTAGAATAATTTAGGGTTTTTAAATTTTTTTAGAGGCCCCATAGTCTGAGGCCCTAAGCTGTACCTCATTTGGCTTGTCTGTAGAAATAGTGTGTGTGTGGGGCTACTCTTTAGCATTATATTTTACAGGCTTCAGACCACAATGATTAATATCAGAAAATAATACATAACCTCACAAAGAAATTCCTGACAGATGTGCAAGTGCCTTGATCAGGAATCTTCTCAGGAACCGCCCCCCCCATGCTTCAGGCATTGGGACTATTATGGATTACTGTTATTCAAACTCCATTCTCATGCCCAAAGGCTAACAGTGGTCTTAGTTGAACAAGATTCAACTCAAGTAGCACCTTAAAAACCAACAAGATTTCCAAGGTATAAGCTTTCAAGAATCAACGCTTCTTTCACCAGTGTCCCCCTAGCTATTCACAGAACATGGCTGACTTCATTAGGAAAGCACAGTCCATTGATAATTACCCAGAATACATTGTCCTAGAAGTCATGGATATAGAAGCTCTGTGTATACCAATGTACCCCATAAAGATGGACCACAAGCCATTGGAATGTTAGCTCTGCTGACACTAGAACATATCTGGCCACCAAGCTTTGCTGCTTTTTGTGACCCATCTATTTCATATTTAGGGACACTTTGTACCTTCAGGGCAATGACACTCCCATGGTTACCCCTTGATTCCACAGTTTGCCAATGTAATCATGGCTGACTTAGAGCAATAATGGTTCTTTGTTTCCAGCCACAATGGCATCTCTTCTACCTGAGACACATCAATGACATCTTCAGCATATGGAGCCACGGAGAAGAGATTTTTGAAAAATTCCACCAGGATCTCAATAACGTCCTTCCTGCTTCACTGTGAATCTGGAACAGTCCATTTAAGAAGTTCATTTTCTGTACAACTCAGTACCGTTAGGTGATGTACATATAAACATACCTTTATACAAGACCCACTGATTTACTGCTATACTTATCCACAGCTTGTTGCCACAACAACAAGTGCATCTGTCTTTACTCTTTACAAGAAAAAAAATGGACACAAATTTGATATAGGGACATTCAGATAACAGCAGGAGAACAGTTCAGTCTCCCAGGTCACTCCGTTGCTGACCTTAAAGACAACATATTTCAACAAAAAGGTTTTGAAGGGTGTTTCTAGTGATAAAATGTGCAAAGTAGATTTCACCAGCAAATTCAGCTCTATTATGCCTGAAGAAGTATATGCTGCCCATACAGCAGTTTCACTCAGTGCAGCAATGCCTAGTCACTCCAAGCCACTGCTGTCCAATTGCAGGCTTCTTCTGTGGCTGCTCCAAAGTTATAGAACAGCCTTCCGGAGGAAATTAGGAGATCTGCTTCTCTCTTGCTGTTCCTGAAGAGACTGTAAAACAGAACTCTTTAGAAGAACCTTTAGTTCTTCAAAAAGAACTACTATATTGATATATACTTAAAAAATTTTTTGTTTTAATGTTGTTGTTTTTAGAATTATATTTTTGGCACTATGTTTATTGTTATCACATGTCCTGGGCCCCAGTTATCTGGGAGAAAGGTGAGTTTATAAAGGTTTAAAATAAATTAATATTCCAACTTAACAAGACTTCTCCCCCTCCCCCACAGATACTAAATCAGCATATCTTAGGTAGAAAGAAAGCATTATCATAGTGACTACTGATATGAAGGGTTATGTGGCAGAAATTTGAGCTCTACATAGGAATTTCACAATTATACTACTAAACCTGGTGTTTCATGCATTTTTCACCCAATAGTTTATTCTTTCAATCTGTACTAATGTATTATTGCAAACCAAGTGCCTGACAAAGTAGGCTTTAGTCCATTATTTACTTACTTACTTACTTTATTTATACCACAGTTTACATCTATCTTCTTTCCTCCATTTTATCCTCACAACAACCCTGTGAAGTAGGTTAGGCTGAGAATGTGTGACTAGCCAAAGTCACTCAGCGAGTTTCCATGGCAGAGTCGGAATTCAATTCTGGGTCTCCCAGATTCTTGCCCAGTGCTCTAATGACCATACCAAAGTAGTCCATGAAAGTTTATACACAATAATAGCTCCACCTTAAGCAGAGTTATACCCTTAATATCACTGAAGTTAATAGAAGGGTGTGACTCCATTTAGGATTGCATTTTAAATCTGTTTGTGTTCAAGGTGCAACAAGACTCTTTGCTGTTTAACAGACTAACATGGCAACTATTCTGGAATTCATATCTCAGGGATTAATTTGTCGGAGGGAGGGAAGGTGGCAGGGTATAGCCGATCTTGTCACAGGGTCAGTACTTGTATGGGAGACCACCAAGGAAGACTCTGCAGAGGAAGGCAATGGCAATCCATCTCTGCTTCTCACTTGACTTGAAAACCCCTTGCTGGGGTCTCCATAAATCAGCTGCAACTTGACAGCACTTTACATACACACACACACACACACAATGTTGGATGAAGGCATACGGCTGGGAATGCTTCTTATTAACACGTTGTCCTCTGTAAGAGTACACCAGCTTTCTCTTCAGTAACCTGCTGACTTTCTCTTTAATGAATATATTTTTAAAATATATTAATCATATCCCGGAGCTTTCATTTTCTACCTGGCACATGGGTCTCCAGAATCCAAACACCAGCCCAGATCTTTTCCACCCGTACGAAACAGTAGGTTGCTGATCTAGTAATATTTTTACATCTGCTGTGAGAAGCACACAGTGCAAAGTAATGGAAAAATCAGACCCAGGGGGCATGGAACTGGAGCAGTTGCTGTTCTATAAAGATGTTAATATAAATCTTGTATGTATAAGCACCCTGGAGAGAGCAGCAGGATTATTTAACATATGCCCAAACCTGCTTGGACTCATTGTCTGCCTTGTCCTTTGGTGGTGCTCCTAATATGTCTAGTTTTAAGATGAATATTTTGTATTAGCTGTTATGGCATCCTAATATGTGGTAGTTAAGGCAAATTAAAGCATGCAATGCCATCCTTCACAGCATACCTCAATGTTTTCCCCCCTACATGGAAGTTATTTATTTTTCAGTTTTATTTCAAACATTACCATGTCACCTTTCCACCTAAGTTTGGTGTAGTGGTTAAGCTCGCGGACTCTAATCTGGGAGAACCGGGTTTGATTCCCCACTCCTCCACTTGCACCTGGCTGGATGACCTTGGACAAGCCGTAGTTCTGGCAGAGCTGTCCTTGAAAAACAGCAGTTTCTGTCAGAGCTCTCTCAGCCCCACCTACCTCACAGGGTGTCTGTTGTGGGGAGGGGAAGAGAAAGGAGTTTGTAAGCCGCTCTGAGACACCTTTGGGTAGTGAAGGGTAGGGTATAAATCCAATCTCTTCTTCTCTTCCTCTTCTAAATAGGGTCCCAAAGGTGGTGAACATTCAAAATATTAAAACATTTCAACATTAAATTGAATAATGAGAACTCTCTGAGGAAGACACTGAAACAGGAGGATATCTGGACCTCTGTTGGAGGAAGACTGAGCCCTTATTCAAAATAGACTTAAAGGAGTCCTCCCTCTTAAAACTTTTGTATAATTAAGGAGGACTGATATTAATAATTATTATTTATCATATAAGCCTTAATACACAGAAAGAATCATATATCAAAACATCTATGTATTGTCTCTTAATATATCACAAAAGATATTGCACAACCCCTTTAATAATATCAGTCCTCCTTAATTATACAAGAATTTTAAGCGGGAGGACTCCTTTAAGTCTATTTTGAATAAGTGCTCAGTCTCATCTTGCCTGTCATGGTTGGTCTTGCCCTGCCGGGAGGTGAAGCATACCAACCCTCATGCAAGCAGTCCATGACATACTCTGCCGCCCCACAGACCGATTCACCTCAGCTGGAGATTCAAGGTGAGACAGGCGCAGCAGCGAGGAGAAGACTGGCAGTGGGGGCAGCACAATAGTCAGAGGACCCAGTGAGACCAGGAGTGGGGACACAGACGAAGGTCAGCTGGGATGACAAGAAGCCAGGGGCATGGCCCACCCATGCCAAGGGCTCATTGCCTCACAGCCACAGGAGGCCGGACCTCCGATGGACAGATAGGTGGGGTCAAGGGGGCTGGCATGCCCCACACTGAGGGAACGGAGACCCAGGGGACGGGAGGGATGAGGCCTGGGCCAATGGAAGGAGTCCTGGGCTGGTGGGCAGAGGCCCCACCATTGGGGTAAAGAGGGGGCAGGGTCAAGCCAGGAGGTGAAGGGAATAAAAGGAGGCTCTGAGATTGAGGCCGGGGAGGAAAAAGCCACACCAGGAAGTGCTGGTAGCATGACAGCTGACCCTCTGGCTGGGAGGAGGAGGAGGATTGGGGTGAGCCTAGTTCCCCTCCCACCCACTTTCTGAGGCCTCAGGAGCATCCCAGCAGATGGGTTAACACAGCAGAGGGCAGCGTGTTCCCAAGTGTGCAGGCAAGGCATGACAGCACTTTTTTGCATTGTTTTACATGTCATTTATAGTTCTTATACTGTATTTATTGCATTGGTGTTTTTTTTTAAAAAAAAATCTGTAATCCAGCCTGTTGTATTGTTGATTGTATGCCTTATACTGTTTTTATTGCATTGTTCAACATTTTGTAATCCAGCCTGCATCTCAACATGAAATATGGGCTATAACAAAGTAAATAAACGTATTTCCTGTGGATGATGCCCAAAGCTGCCCTTGTAAGGCAATTCAATTCAGTCAAATTTAACAGCATCCTAGAATTAAAAAAGGAAGCTGGTAACATCACCAGTGGACCAGGAGAATGCATTCCAGAGACAGTATGTGGTTTATTCGTTTTTTAATTGTGATTTTTAAAGCAAAAATTGGGGCATAGGTATTTAATATAGGATATAAATAAACTAGCAGAAGAGGTGCATGAAAAAGCCACGAGGACCACGTCCATGCATGAGGGAGGAAAGGCAGCTGGTAACTGGTTCAGCTCCCTCATTTCAAAGATGTGTTTTGGAGTTCTGGGCATACACAGGCCCAACTCAAATCAGGAGCACAGTGTTAAGGGAGAGGATGGTTAAAACTTCACTCCCCACACCGTTCTCCCAACCTGGAAAAGCCAGGGAATCTTCCCTGTTGTGGAAATTTACATGTCACCATCAGTAGATGCAAGGTTCTCCAGTGGTCCAACTAGTGGCTACCCAGGGCTATTTTAGGTTAGGAAAATAGTATGGTGGGGGCAATGCTGAAGCATCTGCACACTGTGGTCCCAATCCAAATTGGGACCACACCTATCTGAGAGACATGGAACCAGAACACATCTGTGTAACATGTGTATTGGCTCCATAATCAGTGGCTTTCAGCTGCAGATGGACCCAGAAATGATTTAACTTGGAAGATTTACTTTGCCACTTCCTGTCTATGTCTGAAGTGATGGGTCAGAGCCACAGTCTGACTATGGGAACCAATTATAGCATGAAATCACACATCTATCCATCTATCCATCCATCTATCCATCCATCCATCCATCCATCCATCCGTCCGTCCGTCCGTCTGTCTGTCTGTCTGTCTATCTATCTATCTATCTAGCTGCATAATACCAGTAATGCCAATACTTCCTCTGTGTTCTGAAAAAAGAAAAGGGGAAGAGTTGCTTCAAAAATCTTCACTGAGACACATAGTACTTTGCAGTCCGAAGATCCCAAGATGGATTTTTTTTAATACGTTCAATTACATCCTGGGAATTAATTTAACATGCTGAATTCGTTTTGCCTTGCCAGAATCTAAAATAGTTCAGAATCCCATTAAAATATAATCCGCCCCACTGCCAGACACCTAACTTGTTCTATTTTAAGCGCCGCCTGAGAGCTTCGCGGCCATAGTTGATAGATAGCTGGAGAGGGAACAGAGCAGTGCAAAGATATTCTTAACACATAATGAGGGAATCTTTATAACTTTTTGATTGACTAGATCCGATCAGTCACGTGAGGAAAAAAATTCTTTTTAATTTCAGACGACTGCTTCAATAGAATTAAAATGGCTTAGATCAAAGTACTTCTGATTTGGAATTGTGCGAGTCTCAGATAGTTAAAATTCTTCCTGTTATTTGTAAATTAAACATTTATCTACAATGTAACCTTTTTAAAATATTTGGACGAGGTTGGCGCTTTGGAAAGAAGCTCAAGCAGTGTGCTGTGACTCATATGAACTTTAATGACATCTGATTGCTCAAAACAAATAATTCAGCTTCTGAAAGAGCAGTAGCTTCAAATTTGGGAGTCAAGGCCCAAATTGGTTTTCTCATCTATCTCTGACAGCCAGCTGTCAATCTTTGCCTTCTCCATGGGGAATACTGATTCAGCGGCTTCCGTGGATTTGTTTGGGACACCAAACAGTGTCATGTAAAAACTTTTTTATGACCACCGGAAATATCACAAAGCCACATGAATCACAAAACAGGGAGCAACCATTTGAATGTTCTAGGTATGTTCAGTTTTATAAAGGAGGGGGTCAGAAAATAAAATGTTTCAAGGCATAGCGGCTAAGCCCCAAATCTGCATTTTTAGTTTTCAAACGAAAAACAGGATGTGTCACAGAAAACATTGGTTAGTTTAGATGATATGGTCCACCCGTGTGCAAACACAACTAACTCTTCATATAAACAATCCATTCACACACTACAGAGTACCCATATTGGGTCTATGGTCCCCACCCTGTGTAACAACCAGATACGAGTTGTGAGTTTTCCTCAGTTACTACATGCATGGGCCCAATTTGGACTAGAACGATGGCCTGTGTGGAGAAGGAGCTTCACTGTCCCCACTTTCATTTTCCTGACCTAAAACGGGCCTGGGGGTGCTATTTGGCCCAATGAAACACATAGCATCCCTCTCCAGGACTATTTCAGGTCAGGAAAACAGTGCAGGGAGGCTGAGACCAAAGCCCCTTCTCCATATGCACCATGCTCCTAATCCAAATTGGACATTGTGCACACAAGAATTGAGGAGAACTGGCAATGCATTTCTCATTGGTACACAGGGTGAGGACCCCAAACCTCACCTGTATACTCTGGAATGTGTGGACTGGCTCCTGTATACCTGTACAACATCATCTGTATACTCTGGAATGTGTGGACTGGCTGACAGCACTGTTTGGGGCTCCACACTTTGAGGATGGTGGAGGCTTGCACTCATCACCACCTTCTAGACCTAAACTTCTGCCTTACTACCAGGGTCCAAGTTGAACTCCGTCTCTGCCGCAAGCTCTGCTAGTGTTTGCTTTCCTCCCAAGTGCTGACTGCACATGACACAGTAGGTTATACATGACCTCCTGATCCAAACTGCCCAGGATTGAAGGTGAGCTCATCTTGGACCCAAGTGGTGTGGTGGCCAAGTAGGCCCGGGAGGCAATGATAGATGCAAGGCACACTACCCTCCTCAAACTGTGGTGCATTGTTTGCCCAAAATAACATCTCCTGGAAAAACAACAGGATTGCCTTATCCCTGTGGTGCAAGCAAAGCAATTCCTTGGCTGTCTGCAGCTCTCCTCATTGACATTTGCTGGCTCCAGGACCCAACAGAATGTGCTGAACTCCTGTGGGATCTTCATGAGCTGGCCATACTGGCCTGAAGCCTAGACAACTTCTGGGGAATGTATGTTGAGCCTTCCATGGTAAAGTGCTTGGCCGATATTCCAAAAGACACATACTTAGGAAGAATGTCCAGAGTTACTGCCAGTCCTTTCTTTTCAGAGTTAATTGGGCCTGCTGTGGTATAAATAGACTTTGGACTAGATGGAAACTTTGCTGTGATTTATAACTAGCTGAGCCATCACATGTTCAATTTGTACTCTGAGCAAAAGCACCATTAATTATGGCTCAGCCCAGGCAGATAGTCCTGGAAGTTTTAATGATGATGATGATGATGATGAAGAAGAAGATTTAAACATCTTTTGGTTGCCAGCATTTTTGCTGAATATGTTACATGTGCTTAAGTTTTGAGCACTGATTAGCATAGTTTGGTTGCCAGCATTTTTGCTGAATATGCTACATGTGCTTAAGTTTTGAGCACTGATTAAGGCGACAGTTCAGTTTTAGTCCTTGGCTTTCTCAGGATATGTGCAAAGCCTTGGGGTCAAATCTGCAGCTGAGGAAAATTCAATGGCTCTCCACTGACGCCACATCGATTTGCTCATGATGATTGTCTGATGTGGCACCTCAGTGAAATCAATTCTCTGAGAGGTTTTGTTCCAGCACGAGTTGGTCTGTTTTTGGAAGTTGCTGTTTTGCTTTCACCCTTCCAGCAGGATAAATGATTTCTTAAGTGTGAAAGGAGAAGTAGGCCATTTCAGATCAAAGGAGCTCCCTTTGCAAAGCTTGGGGCAGCCCCAAGGGTGTAACTTCAGGAAATCTCTGCCGGCCTGGCCTTCTATGGGAGCAATCCTAAGCAGGTCTACTCAGAAGCAAGTCCCATTTAATTGTGAGTTTTCTCCCAGGGAAATGTTCTTAGGATTCAGCAGAACAGACCTGCCCATGAATGTTCATCCTTATTTTTTAAAAAAGAAGAAAATCCAATCCCAGATACCTGCTGTGTTTTCCCCTTCTTCTTGCTGACTCTCCTTAACCCTGTCATCAGAATTCCATTCTGGCTTCTGGGTTTTTGTTGTTGTTGTTGCTATTGTGCATGTGTGCATGTGTTCATGAGTGCACATGTGCATGCCTGGAAGTCATGGCTGACTTCTGGTGACACATAGTGGGGCTTGGAGGCAAGGGACATTCACAGAGGTGGCTTGCTATTGCCTGCCTCTCCATTCTGGCCCTGGTATTCCCTGGAAGGCTCCCATTCAAGTACTTGGCATGGTCTGCCCTGCTTAGCTTCTGAGATCTGACAAGAGTGTGCTTGCCTGGGCTACCCAGGTCAGGGCAACATTCTGTTCTGTTGTGTGAAGCTTGTTAAACCAAAACAAAACAGTCACCTTCCTTATCTGCAATAGGGCCATTGTAATATCTAGCATGTGGCTGGGGGTGTTTTCAGCTGACACAACAAAGTAAGGGTGATTTTATTTTTGGGCTAACACTACATAAGCAATATCATTATTCTGCACTGATTACATAGAATATGGTCCTCATGCCATGACCTGGATAGCCCAGGCTACCCTGATCTTGTCAGATATCAGCCCTGGGTCAGTATTAGGATGGGAGACCCCCCCCTAATCCGGGTCAGCCCTGGTCAGTGTTAGGATGGAAGTCCCCCAAGAAATACTAGGGTTGTAATGTGGAGGCAGGCAATGGCAAATCACCTCTGAAGGTCTCTTGCCTTGAAAATGCCACCAGGGGTTGCCATAAGTCAGCTGTGAGTTGATAGCCAAAAGAAAAAAAAAGATCCTTGTCTAATGTATTACTTTCTTTGGCAGCTCTAGTTATCCTTGGGGAACTGTGTACACTTTTCTTCCCTTACCTGCAGTGCCATGAAGAACATTGTTCATTCATTCATTCCCCATCTTGAGAGCCAGTGTAACGTAGTGGCTAAGAGTGTTTGGCTATCATCTGGAGAGCTGGGTTCAAATCCTCGTTTGGGCCTCGGAAGCTCACTTGGTGATGTTCGGCCAGTCACACTCTCTCAGCCTAACCTACCTCACAGGATTGTTGTAAGGATAAAAAGGAGGAGAGGAGAATAATGTAAGCTACTTTGGGTTCCCGTTGGGGAGAAAGGCGGGGTACAAATGAATTAATTAAGAAGAAAAAGAAGAAGAAGAGATTGGATTTATACCCCGTCCTTCACTACCCAAAGGTGTCTCAGAGCGGCTTACAAACTCCTTCCCCTTCCCCTCCCCACAACAGACACCCTGTGAGGTAGGTGGGGCTGAGAGAGCTCTTGACAGAAACTGCTCTTTTTCAAGAACAGCTCTTATCAGAACTACGGCTTGCCCAAGGTCGTGCAGCCAGGTGGAAGTGGAGGAGTGGGGAATCAAACCCGGTTCTCCCACATTAGATTCCGCGCACTTAACCACTACACCAAACTGGCTGTAGTTCAGAATTAAATAAAACAATCACCCCCATGAATATCCAAAGTGGCTCATGTAATTCTTCTCTCTGCTGTTTTATCTTTACAACAACAGTCCTATGAGGCATGTCAGACTGAGAGTGGACTGGGCAATGGTCACTTAGAGACCATGGCAGAGAAGGCATTTGAACCTGAGTCTGACACTGTAACTACTATGCCAGTCCTTTCCCTATGAAGACTGTACCCCATGAGAGAAAAGTCACTCTCTGATTTCCACCAGCCTCTGCTGCTGGGGGCTTTGTCTGCTCATCCGGTAAGAACTCCATCACTATTATGCTTGATGCACCATGGACAGAGAAGGGACTTTTCAATATAAAATGGTAGCAAGACTGAGGAGGGAGAAGATTCAGTGATAAAGCATATATCTTGCATGCAGAAAGCCCCATGCTTTTTGAGGAGGGACCATGGCTCAGCAGGAGAGCATCTCCTTTTCACACAGAAGGACCCAGGTTCAATCCCTGACATCTCCACTAGGATCAGATGGTTGGTAATCTGAAAGACCCTGGAGAGCTGCTATCCCTGAAGAGCTTTTGCCAGTCAGAGCAGAGACAGTACTGACCTTGGCAAACTCAGTATGAGGCAGCTTCACGTGTTCGTGAGTTCTAGCTCAGTCCCCATCATCTCCAGTCAAAGGATTTCTGGCAGTAAAACCTCCTTCTTGCCGGAAATCCTACAAAATGCTGCCACTCAGAACCAAGCTAAATGGACCAAAGGTCTGATCTGGTGTAAGGCATCTTCAGAATTTATTATGACAGGCTGCAGAGGACACTTTGACTTTTAAAATGTAGTATGCATTCACTAGCACTGGAACTAGGCTGCACATCTACTATATTTGAATTTCCAATGAAATGAACGAGCTGTTCCACCCTTCACCTCTGCAATCTTCCTACGGTTTCAAGCCAAAGAGCTGGAATCAACAAACAACTTTTCTCTTTTCAGTCTCAGTTTTCCATTGAAATGTATGGGAACTAGATGCCGCTTCAACTCCAGGAGCTCTATACTCAAGGGACTTTGGCATATTCACAAAATGTATGTTTGAAAAATTACTTATCTCCTGTGCCTGGCTGTGGACATGGCTACTGGTCTCTGGCACTCCACTTCATCTTCCTTGTTTTCCACTGTATCTTTCAAGCTACTCCAATGTCTCTCACTCTCTACATTGCATTCATACATAAAGGTAAAGGTAAAGGTTCCCTTGCTTGAAAGCCAGTCGAGTCCGACTCTAGGGTTGCGGTGCTCATCTCCGTTTCAAAGCTGAAGAGCCAGCGCTGTCCGAAGACGCTTCCGTGGTCATGTGGCCAGCATGACTAAACACCAAGGTGCACAGAACGCTGTTACCTTCCCACCAAAGTGGTACCTATTTATCTACCTGCAATTTCTTGCTTTCGAACTGCTAGGTTGGCAGGAGCTGGAACTAAAGACGGGAGCTCACTCCATCATGCAGCAACTTGGGTCTCGAACTGCTGAACTACTGACCTTCCACAGCCTGCAGTTCAGCATCTTAACCACTTGAGCCACCGCAGCTCCGCATTCATACATACTCCCCCGTTATTTCTCTTCTTTCGGTCTCTGCTCTCTACAGGAGACTTCTGCTGTAATCAGGCAACCCACTTTCTTTCTGCCTTCTTTGTTTGCTGTAGAGGACACAAATACAAGTCTTTGGACTTCTGCTAAAATGGGAGAGAACAGTCATGGTCACTCTTCCTAGCCATTCTTCTCCACAGTTCTGTCATCTACTCCTCTCCTCACTGACATTATGGCACACAGGAGACCAGATGAGGGAACAGACATGGAATGGGAGATGCCACAGCTGCTATCTTCACTTAGTTGACAGTACTGAAGGTGGCACCTCTATAGCGACTCTATCTTTTATTGGAATAGTTCATGCCTGGTAGAGAGGTGTCTGTGTGATGCCCACCTGCTCAGCCATAGAATACTGAGGTGAGTGGAGGAGTCTGAAGGAAGTAGCACAGAGGGGGAAGGGGAGAGGGGACTGAAGGAAGGAGGGAGGGAGCAAGGAAGTCAGGGCATCATGAGGAAGGTGAAGACTGGAGTTGCTGTAAAGCCAAGAGAAAAATTAGCAGACCAGAAAGAACTTTTTGGGAGCACAGAAACTGACTTTTAATACCTGTAAGGAGCTGCAGGTAGTAAGGGAACATTTGATACAGTTATTCAGTAACCAACCCTTCACCAGCTTCAGTTGGTCTGCCATTTGCATCCATTCCTAGACAGCAGAGACCTGGCCATACTTAATCATGCATTAATGGCCTCCAGACTGTACTGCTGTGATGTGCTGTACATGAGTCTGCCTTTGAAGAGTGCTTGAAAACTTCAGCTGGCCCAGTTGTAGATGGGGGCTAGCCATCAGGAACACGTGACTGGTATTTTGTTTATCTACACTAGGTGATGGTTTGTTTCCAGGCCTGATTCACATTGTGATCTTGGAAGCCCTAAATGGTCTAGGACTATTGAAGAATGGCCTTCTTTCACATAGTCCTGCCTGGGTACTGCAGTCATTTCCCAAGGTCCTTCTCTTTGTGCTCCCATTGCATGGAATATGGTTTGTAGCTATGAGATAGAGGGCCGTCTCAGCAGTAGCGCCATGACTCTGCAGTGCTATCCAGAGAGCCAGTGTGGTGTGGTAGTTAAGAGCAGCGGACTCTATTCTGGAGAACTGGGTTTGATTCCCCACTCCTCCTCCACATGAGGCCTGCTGGGTGACCTAGGGCCAGTCACAGTTCTCTCTCAGAACTCTCTCAGCCCCACCTCCCTCACAAGGTGCCTGTTGTGGGGA
>NW_015172617.1:258637-269141 GCF_001447785.1 Gekko japonicus | reverse complement strand
ACTCGATGAATTGGCTTGCTATTTCCCACCACTTCCAGAAATGATTCAGGCAAATCTAAGAAGGCAACTTTATAACCGAAAACTAGGAGGGTGGAGGAATGGCTATGAGGCAGAATATTCATCCTCCTTTCGAAACTTCCAACCCCAGAAGGATGTAATTGAAACTAGTGATTTGTGATGTGGATCATGTACTCATTTGAAGACTGGGATTTATATTATTTGTTTGCCACATTTGGATTTATAGCCCAATCTTAGAAGCAGGGAAATTGCCACATAAATGTGTACAATTTTTACATTCCTGATTCTTGCAGAGTTTATAATCTAATTCTTCACTTACAATGAAATGCTGACAAACATGCCAGCTTGGTTCCCTCTTGTGTATTTCTCTCCTACCTGACTTCACTCTCCTGGGGTAACTATGCAAACAAAAGTCACATCAGGTTTTTCTTCCAATGCTAAGCCTAGCTTCTTCCTGGCTTCTCATTTTGTATGGCAGGTAGACCAGTAGACTGAATGCTGGATCAGGGTATGCTTTACCTCCTCACACATACACTTCTTGTATGGTCTCCTGACCAGCCCTAACCTAGATGGCCCAGGCGAGCCCAATCTCATCAGATCTTGGAACCTAAGCAGGGTTGGTGCTGGTTAGTATTTGGATGTGAGACTACCAAAAAATTCCAGAGCTGCTAATGTAGAGGAAGGCAATGGCAATGTCTCTCTGAATGTCTCTTGCCTTGAATGCCTCTTGCCTCTGAAAAAACTGTGGGGCCACCATAAGTTGGCTGTGGCTTGACAGTGCTTTACACAGACAAACACATTCATATCCACACACACAAACACATCCACTTCTCCAGAAAAAGTTTTGGCTATTCATTCAACCAGTGGATTGGATCCAAACTAGCTGTTCCCACTGCAGACCCAGTCCTGTTCTTGGGGAAAACAGGATCCCCAAGAACATGATTACAAGGGGGCATTTGGGGCTGCTGCAGAAGGGGAGAGGCAGAAAAATCACAGTCCTGGGACCATTTTGCAAACTTGAGCGTATAGAAACATGTCTGGATCCAAGCTTTTGACTTTTTTTTTTTAAATAACAGCAACCTCACAGACACTACAAAGCCCGGACCTGGATAGCCCAGACTAGCCCGATCTCGGAAGCTAAGCAGGGTCAGCCCTGGCTAGTATATGGATGGGAGAACTCCAAGGAACACCAGGGTCACAATGTAGAGGCAGGCAATGGCAAACCACCTCTGAACAGCTCCTGCCTTGAAAACCCTATGTGATCGCCATAAGTCAGCTATGACTTGATGGAGCTTTGCGCCACCACAAGCACTATAAAAAGTTTGTGAAACAGCTCTGGAGAACTGGGATGTATGGTATTTGCAATAAAGCCAGTGCAAATGATTCACCTGTTACATTGCTGCATTGTAGAAAACGACTGAAGACACAGAAACTCTGCTGGATAGGAGGAGGATGCCCCTAATGCACACACTTTTCTACTTTAGCCAAGAATCTCCAGTTGCTCCTTCTCATAGGCCCCACTTCTGCCCTGTTCACTCATAGTTCCTGTACAAAAATCTGCACAAATTTTCTATATGGGCCCAAAGAATGCAATATACGCAGTCTGTGGATAGTACCAGATATGTGATCAGTAATGATAATTAGGCTGTCATGTGAAGAGCTGCCCATCTGGATGATGCATGGTTTGTCTGGCTGGCTTGCCTCCCAGAATATACTGCATTCTCCAGTACTTCAGTGCTTCCACAAGGCAATTGTAATTAGCAAGAGGGAGACTATGATTTCTAGAGAGAGAGATTCCAGACACATAACACCATGTTTTTCTTTTGTATGAATAATTAATCTAAAATCAGAGACCTTATTCCTTAAGCTGCAACAGGGCTATGCCGGAAAAGACACACACTTAATTTGGATTCACTCATTTATCCACAATGCACAAAGTTATATATGACCCTGCATATGATCCTATGTCATATACTGAGTCAGGACATTGATTCATCTAGCTCAGGAGTCCCTGTCTTTGTTGAACCGGTGGCCCCTTTTGGAGTTTTGAAAACAGCTGCATGCCACAACAAAATGGCTACTGTGGAAGGAATGTATCACAACACCTGTATCACAATACCTGAGCCTGCCTTGGCATGGAGAGCAGGGTATAAATCTAATAAACAAATAAATAAATAAATATAACATGTCTATCATGGGGCCTGGGTCCAACCACAAAACACTGGGAGGGTCAACAAATTTTAAGAGGTCTCAAGCCAAGCATCTTTCTCTGATAGAGGCAGCTGTTTTCAAACAGGAGCTTCCTGAAGACACAAAGGTAATGTTTCACGGGCTGTTCTGAAGAAGTTCCTGCTCCGGAGAGATGGAAGAAAACCAGCTTTTGTTTCTTGATTTGAAGAAGAAGCAAGTGGGTACCTGGAAATACACTTATGGGCACCACATTTGGAATAAGGGATCTACTTTACTACTGCCATCAGCAGCTGCTGGTCTCAGGGAGAGAAAAGGTCTTTCCCAGCACCTACTATTCTTTTACTAGAGATGCCAAGATGGAGTTTGGGATCTTCTGCATGCAAGATATGTGATTTGCACTCAGCCATGGCCTACTAGGCACTGGTCCTTCCCCCAGTGTATAGAAACCAGTAATTTTCCAATACCATGCTCACCACACCATTGTAAAACAGTCTGAAAAACCTGTTTTGACAGGATTTTAGCTGAAGCAACTCTGAGGGTTTGTATATTGCAAAAAATCTGTAACCCTTAATTAAACCCAATAGATTCTTTGTGGTAGCTTCCTAGTTATTTGGGGGGATTTGAGAAATAACTCCCCTCACCCATCCCCATCACAGGGTAAACTCAAAACTCCCCAGAGAATTACTTAGAAACTGGCCTAAAAGTATGTGGTAAAAATTCTCTGCCAGCTAACCCCTTGTGAGGTAAATGATATTAATGTTTAAAAGCACACTCCCGCCTTCCTCAAATGTGCTGTGGAGGTACACTTCACCTCTTCCCCACCCTGATAATAAAGATGGAATAACCTTATCTGCCCATGAGAACCAAGAAGGTAACGATAACAAGAACTTTATTTATTTCCTTGCAAGGGGAAAAGATGGTTTTGATGTTAAAGATTAAAGTATACACATTTGTAATAGCGTCTGAGACTCAGACTGGAGAAACAGTTCCATGTGGGTAGCCATGTTGCTGTGCAGCAAAAGAGCAAGATTCAAGTCCAGTAGAACCTTAAAAACCAACAAGATTTCAGGGGAGCTTTGACTCTTGGATGCTTATGTCCTGCAAATCTTGCTGGGCTTTTAGGTGCTGCTGGACTGGAGAGACAGGTTAACTTTAGAATATATTGCTCCAGAAAGAGAGAGCCAACCAAAAACTGTCAACGTACGGTTTGAGTTAACGAATTTCCTCACATTTCCCAAAACCTAGATTTTACTGGAGCTAATAATTTATATATATCTTTTATTTATTATTTGATTTATACCCCGCCCTCCCCAACGGGCTCAGGGCGGCTACAACAGCGGCAATTGCCATAACAACGATTAAAACAACATAAAAACAACCATTAAACAGTATAAAACAGTCACTAAGTAAAGTGCGGTGCTCTTGATGTTAAATTTTCTTAATCCAAGATGAGTTCCATTCATCAACCTAACCTGACAACAAACATTCTTCGGTTAACTAGGCGTCTGCCCAGGGCCGGCTCACCTCCAGATCTAATCCACCGTAGAAGATAGCAACTTGGTGGTGGTACAGTGACGCCGGTGGCTCCTATGCAAAGGCCTGGCGGAAGAGCTCCGTCTTGCAGGCCCTGCAAAACTGCGCCAGGTCCCGCAGGGCCTGAACCTGCTCTGGGAGCTCATTCCACCAGACAGGAGCCACCGCCGAGAAAGCCCTGGCCCTGGTGGCAGCCAGCTTGATGTCCTTGGGGCCCGGAACCACCAATAGGTGCTGTGACCCTGACCGTAGAGCTCTTGAGGGAGCATATGGAGAAAGGCAGTCCCTTAGGTACGCTGGGCCCTGGCCATCAAGGGCTTTATAGGTAAGAACCAGCACTTTGAAGCGAATCCGGTATGCTATAGGCAGCCAGTGCAGTGCCTTCAGTGCAGTGCCTTCAGCGCAGGCTGGACATGGTCCCGTCTAGTGAGACCCATCAACAGCCTGGCCGCCGCATTCTGGTGAGGGCAGAAAGGCCAGATATAAATTTTGTAAATAGTGAACAAATATGGTGAAAACAACAGGAAATTACCAGTTTGTATCATCTGTACATAAATGCATCTATACATGCAAACATACATGCATGAAGTGGTAGGGGGACAGACTTTTGCATGGTAGGTAAATGTGTGAATCTCTACATACTGCATCTTGCATTGCTGAAATAAAGATCTGGGAGTCAGCAGCTGATTACAGAAACATGAAGCACACTCTGACTCCAATTATATCATGACCAGAAGGCGAAGACCAGCTGGATTTGAAGGCAGAAGACAGTAGGGCAGGGAAGTGATTTTCCCCCCTTTGGGGGTTCATCCAGCTTGGGAACAAGATATTTTAAGAGATATTTCCAAGTGACTCATAAATACATCATTAATAGATTCAAGGTTAGACACTTGAAAGCATTCCCTTTTAACTGAAGAATGGTCGTCACCTCAGGGGGAAAGAATAAGACCTGTCTCCTCCCAGATGTGGATTTCTGGAGCAATTTCGGTCAGAGAGTCCAGCTGAAGAGATGCAGTGCACGTAATTAATGTCTTTCTTACTGATTTCCTATGTATAGCAATAGGATGCTCTTCAATTACTTACAGAGTCCAATCATGTCATGCCTCTTAATGGAGCTGTCTTGAGAATGCTGAGCAGGACAGAGGTGTGATACCTCTTTCATAGCACTGTCTCCCCTGAGATGTCGCCAGACACTCAAAACTGATCTGGACAATGCTGGAACCATCTGTTTTATTGCACAGAATCATAGAATTGGAAGGGACCATAGAGGTCATTCCAACCTCTTGTTCATTGCAGGAAATCTGAACTAGAGAATTCACAAAAAGAAAAATCTTCAGTAAGGAAAAGCTTACCTATCCTAGGTAACAGATGGACGGTAGCCGTACTACTATTACGGCTACTCCTCCTTGTTGTTAATGTAGTTGTACCTGCCACTTTGCAATATCACACAAGACAGCTTCCAGTAATAATTAGAATATCATACATAATAAGCAAGAAGCACTTTAAAGGGTTTGTACGGAAAAAGCCAATAAAACATCACTCAAATCAACAGAACCACAGTCACTGAAGGCAGAGTGGGAATAATATATTATTATGATTATTTATTGATGATGAAGATAAGCAGCACTAATAATAATATAATAAGGGTAGCCAATGGATGTCACAATAGATCTATTAGCCTTTCAGGTGCCAGGAAGCTTCTCCTTTGTTTTTGCTTCAACAGACTTCATGACAGACTGTTAATTCATACACTAAGGCCTACGCAGGTTGTGACTGGGTTCTCTATTCTGTCTTCCAGTCAGGTGTGATTTGTGGGTTCCCCTCAATTCCCACATGTGCAGTGCTCAATTCAGGTCAGGACCATGGGGTACAGGAAGAAGGGGCTTCATTCTCCCCTCAGGCCATTTTCTCAACTTGAAATGATCCAGAAGGATGCAGTTTCCCTCTTTTTCCTTCCCAGATGTGGCAAAGGTAAAGCTGTAAGGCCCAAATAGGAGTTTCATAAGAGTGAACTAGGGATGTCCATCTGAAACCCCCCCCCCCCAGTATTTTTCAGATTTGGATTTGGGGAAAGGCATAAATACCAGTATCCAGTGGTATTCAGATTCCCCAGTACCTTTTCGGGATTCAGGTTTGGATTTTTCTGAGATTTCAGAATTAGTTGGGTTCCATTACTGCCTATGGTGGGACCCATTTCAGGAGGGCTGGAGTGGCTGTTTTTCAGCTCGATAGCAAGGGAGTTTGTGCTCCCTGTCCTCTGAAGAACCCCCAAGTTTCAAGTGAATTGGACCAAAGGGCCCAATTTTTTAGGCTCCTGAACAAGTTTCCCCAGCCATGATACTTGTAGAGGTGCAAACCCAGAGAAAAGGGGGACCTGCCCCCACAAAGAAAGAAGGGGAGGAAAAGGAGCGAAATAACACCAACACTGTAGGATAACTAGTGTGCCTGTCCATTAAAGACCCCTCCCCGTTAATAGCCCAGAGTAGCCTGACTTCATCAGATCTTGGAAGCTAAGCAGGGTCAGCCCTGGCTAGTATTTGGATGGGAGACCTACAGGGAATAACAGGGTCATGACACAGAGGCAGGCAGTGGCAAACCACCTCTGAACATCTCTTGCCTTGAAAACCCCACAGGGTCACCATAAGTCAGCTGTGATTTGACGGCACTTTCCACCACCACCACTTCCAAGCATATAGGAGCAAGGGAACCAATTCTACATCTCCCTGAACAAGGTACTCACAGCCATCCTACTCACAGAGCTATGAACTGGGAAGGGGAAAATGGAAAAGGGACCCACCCCCACAAAGGAGGGTGGGAAAGAGGAGGAGCAAGCCAGACCCACAGCTCTGCCCTTATTCCTTGTGGTGGACCTTTGGGGGGGGGGGGGCTGGAGTGGCTATTTTTCAACCAGTGGCACCAAATGCAGAGAGTTAGTGCTGCCTGTCCTCTAAAGAATCCCCAAGTGTCAAGCGATTTGGACCAAAGGGTCCAGTCTTGTGGGCTCCTGAACGATTTCTCCCAGCCATCCTGTTTGCAGAGGTGGGAACAGAGTTACACAAATCAGGGATTGTTAGTGTCCTGACCCCCTCTCAAAGAAGGAAAGGAAGGAGAAGGAGCCAGCCAGACTGGCTTGTCACCTTCCCTATTCTAGGTGCCACTTGCCCCATTGGATCTGATTGGGAGAGAGAAGGGCCACTGAACATGAAAAACTACATAGATTTCTCAGGGGGGAGGTCATAATGCCTCAGACTGTCTGATTTGTGTAACTGTTCCAGAAAATAATGATATTAACCTGAAACAACAACTTTTGTGTATCTTTTTGGCTCAGGAATTCAGGCCTGCACAGCGTTAAACCCCAGGGAACACAATGGGATTTACTTCCTAGTAAATAAACACTTATTACTTTTCTTGTGAAAGGAATTCAAGAAATGTAGACGTTACTAGACAAGATGGTATGGGGAGAGAAAAAGATGGCTGACAGAGAAACCGTAGAGCAGGTTTCCATCTGCTTGGCTTGTTCTCTGAAATCCTTGATGCAGCCTTCCCCCCATGTGGCTATCAGTTTTTGTGGGTCCAGCAGCTCTGGAAATCCACTTACCTCTGGCTGGAAAGGACTGGTGGACGGAGGAAAGAAAGGGAAGATCTGTGATGACTTTGATCCTTCTGGCCTTATAGGTAGTGGTGGACCCAGATGTCAATATAGCCCTGGATCCAACCCAAGTGTAAAGATAATGATTATTTTCATAGTTCAATAGTTCCTATATTTAATTTAATTTAATTTATTTTCCAGGATGACTCATCTCTTCAAGATGTGTCCTTGATGTCCAGGGATTTTCTTCTAATAGACTCAGGAAATGGTCTTCAATACCTTGGCAATCCTACATGCTTGCAACTGCTGTTTTTATCACTTACAGAGCTCTTTTGGAGCATGGCCCCTTGAGCCTTGCCCTGAAACAGCAGCAGAACAGAGGACTTCAGAAATAGCTCAGGTGGTGTGTCGGGAAATGGAGGACAGGGCAAAGCTGGTGTTCTGCAAATAAGAGTGGACTGGCCCTTTTAAGCTCCTGGTGGGTTGTTGCCCTGGAAGGCCACTGGCAGCCCAGAGCAGGCCAAGCCAATTGGCTCTGCAGTACTGGCCGCTTGGCTCAGATCTGGATGGCAGACTACAACTTGCCACAGGCTAGATCTGAGCTGAGCCATACAGGAGGTGCTGCCATTGTAAGAACTGCCAATCTAAGGCTGCGGTCACACAGAACATTAGCCATGCTGCAGAGACGGAAGATAGGCGGATTTTCCGAACGCGATCTCACCGCCACATCTGGGAAGTGTAGAGCTCCCGTGGCTCACCCGAGGCTTCCCGCCGAAGATGCGGGGTAAAAAACTAGTACCTCCGAGGTACTAGTTTCTGGTAACCGCGGGGCAAGGGCGGGCGTCTGATCGTGTTTCCAGTGGCATCTGGCACCCACCCATGTTCCCTTGCAAAAAGGTTCCCCCCCCCAAGTCTCCATGGATGCACACAAGCACCCAATGGAGCATCCAATGGAGCACCCAATGGAGCATGCACATACTTTGGTGTACAGAAAAAAACAAACCCGTTTGCCGCACCGCAAACTTCTTGTGCCCTGGCCCCACTGGTGGACCTCCTGATGGCACTGGTATTTCTGGCCACTGTGTGATACAGAGTGTTGGACTGGATGGGCCTTTGGCCTGATCCAACATTGGCATCTCTTATGTTCTTATGTTCTTTGCCGTGCCGCAGGATTGTCCTGTGATCGGCACCTCCCCCCTACCCACGGGACCTCCACGGAACCTCCACGGGAGGTCGGATCACGCAACTGTGTGTTATTTTGCCCCGAGGCAAACAGCCACGCCTCCCCCCCACGATATCCGGCCCGTGTGACCGGGGCCAATGAAGCTCAAAAACCACTATAGCGTGTGTGCGTGTGTGAGTTGGGTTCCCAGCTCTGGGTGGGGAAATTCCTGAAGATATGGGGGTGGAGCCTAGCGAAGGTGGGATTTGAGAAGGAGAGGAGGCCTCAGTCAGGTATAATGCCATGAAGTTCATAATCCAAAGCAGCCATTTTCTCCAGAGGAACTAATCTCTGTAGTTTGGAGATCAGTTGTAATTCCAGGAGATATACAGGTCCCACCTGGAGGTTGGCAACCCTATCACCCTGGCAAGCAGTGGCCAAACCACACTGCTGCTGTACCTGGGCTCCCTGTTCTACCTTCTCCTGCCCCCCAGCCTGCCCCACCCCCTGATATAGGGAGGGAGGGATGAAGGAAGAGAAGGCCTGTAAAACGGAGCCGTTCCACCTTTGGCTGAGGTGGTGGATGTCTAATCTATCTTGGCCTCCCCTGCTCACACTGCTTGCACATTTTGCACTGCTTGCCGTGCCCATTGTGATGTGACTTTCCCTGCTCAAAATGATCAACAGAGCATTATGGTTATTAACTGCCATCAAATCAGCATCTTCCAGGAGGTGTTAAGTACCGTCTGAATACTTACCATCAGTTAGAGTGGTTCCTCAGTGGACCAGGCTTCCTCCGGAGGTGGTGGGCTTTCATTCTTTGGAGGTTTTCAAACAGAGGCTAGATGGCCATCTGACAGCAATGCGGATTCTGTGAACGTATTAGGCAGATCATGAGAGGGAGAGCAGGAAGGGTTGCCTCAGTGCTTCCTTCTTGTGGCCCTTTCTTACATGCCCAGGGAAATGCTGATTGCCACTTCGGGGTCAGGAAGCAATTTTTCTCCAGGCCAGTTTAGCCAGGGATCCTGGAGGTTTTTTGTCATCTTCTGGGCATGGAACAGGGGTCACTGGGGGTGTGGAGGGGGAGGTATTTGTGAATTCCCTGCATTGTGCAGGGGGTTGGACTTGGTGACCCTGGAGGTCCCTTCCAACTCTATGAACATAAAAACATAAGAACATAAGAGATGCCAATGTTGGATCAGGCCAAAGGTCCATCCAGTCCAACACTCTGTATCCCACAGTGGCCAGAAATACCAGTGCCATCAGGAGGTCCACCAGTGGGGCCAGGACATTAGAAGCCCTCCCACTGTTGACCCCCCCCAAGCACCAAGATGACAGAGCATCACTTGCCCCAGAGTCCCTATCTATACCTTGTGGCTAATAGCCACTGATGGACCTCTGCTCCATATGCTTATCTAATTCCCTTTTGAAGCCGTCCATGCTTGTAGCACCCACCACTTCCTGTGGCAGTGAATTCCAAGTGTTAATCACTCTTTGGGTGAAGAAGGACGTCCTTCACTGATGGACCTCTGCTCCATATGCTTATCTAATTCCCTTTTGAAGCCGTCCATGCTTGTAGCTGCCACCACTTCCTGTGGCAGTGAATTCCAAGTGTTAATCACTCTTTGGGTGAAGAAGTACTTCCTTTTATCTGTTCTAACCCGACCGCTCAGCAATTTCATGGAGTGCCCACGGGTTCTTGTATTGTGAGAAAGGGAGAAAAGTACCTCTTTCTCTACCTGCTCTTTCCCATGCATAATCTTATAAACCTCAATCATGTCACCCCTCAGTCGTCGTTTCTTTCCACCCCTTTTATCATTCGAGTTGCTCTTTTCTGCACTTTTTCCAAAGCTATAATATCCTTTTTAAGGTGTGGTGACCAGAATTGCACACAGTATTCCAGATGAGGTCGCACCATTGATTTATATAGCGGCATTATGATATTGGCTGATCTGTTTACAATACCCTTCCTAATAATCCCCAGCATAGCATTGGCCTTCTTTATTGCAGTC
>NW_015172617.1:244394-255365 GCF_001447785.1 Gekko japonicus | reverse complement strand
CTCTTCTTGGGCTTTTTACAGGGCCCCTAGGCAAAGAGCCCTTTAGCTTGCCCTTTGGCTCATGTGAGAGGCGCGTGCCTCTGGCAAGGTGCTTTCTTAAATACTGAATTACAGTCAATCACAGTCAAACAATGCCCCTTCCTCTCCCTCTCTCAAGCAACCAGGACTCTGCAACAACTCTAATCACTTTCACATACTCCCAAACATAGTCCTCCCACACAATATCCTCAGCTGAATCCCCTCAGCTGAAAGCAAGTAAAAAAACACTCACCCCTCTAGCAGCTCTGTCTCCTGCTCCGAGTTCAGCTGGGTCACAGTAGACAATGCTCATTGCTCAAGTAGGTGGCCCAATGGGCTGATTCAGTCACATGAGTTGAGGAAAGGAAGGGTCAAAGATGTGCATGTGATGGATGCTTCATTCCTTCCATGTGTCTGTTCCACTTGCATATAAATTGGGAGGTGGGGTGTGTCTACCAACAAAAGAAGCATGTAGTAGAAAGCTGTTCAGTCTTTCTCAGGATGTTCAGCCTTTCTCTCTTCTGCACCTTGCCTATCATACTGCCGCTTCATTTACTTTTCTCTGCTACTGGCTCACTCAGTGTTGGGACAGGATGGCAGATGGACTACCACCCTTCTCCTGTCCTTGTCTCAGTGGTAATGTAAGGCCTCACATCTGCTTTGGTGCTCTCAAATAGTGTATGGATGGCTTGTGAAGTTAACAGGGTAGGGAGGAAATAAGGAAAGCCTGGAAGCAGAACAGCTTGGCACCAGGGAGCATGGAATTCACAGGTATATACACCATAACCGTGCAGTCCTAAGCAGAGCCTTCCAAGTCCAGTGAGATTGACTCTGCTAGTGTGTGTGTGTAAAGTGCCATCACGTTGCAGCCAACTTATGGTGACAGTGACCCCAGCGCGGGGCTTTCAAGACAAGTAAGAAGCAGAGGTGGTTTGCCATTGGCGTCTGCTACAGAGTCATCCTTAGTGGCCTCCCATCCAAATATCCAAGCCAGTGCTTAGCTTCTGAGATCCGATGAGACTGGGCTATATGATGCTGCCTTACTCCACTGTAACTCTGCTTAGAATGTATTTATTTAGATATCCACACCCCCACTTTTTCTCCCCAACAGGGACCCAAGGCAGCTTATGACATTGTTCTCCCCTTCTCCAGGGTATCTTCACATCAATGACCATGTGAGTGATAGCACCAAGGTCACCCAGTGAACTGCCAGGGCAGAATGGGGATCCAAATCTTCAACTGCTAGATCCTAGTACAATGCTCTAGCCATTACTGCATGCCAGCTCTTTGTAACTTATACTGTAATACAACAGTATGCTGCTGTATGGAAACTATACAGTAAAGTATCACTATAGCTGGGGTGTCAAACTGGCCCATCCGGGGCTCTTATGAGGCATGTGAGCAACTGATACAAGGGAGGGTTTGCTGGGGGCAGTGGGCAGAGCCACTCCATTGTGGCTTCAGCATGGCAGAACAAGCTTGTCTGCAGCAGTCAAGCATCGTGGGAACATCTGCCCAGCGCTACACTGCTACCACTCCAGTCAGCCTATGTGGGTTTTCCTCTGCAGACCCCTCCCAGCCCATGGAGCCTTGTAGTGAGGATACACCAACCTGGAGTTTACCAGCCACTGTCCTTTATACAGTTTCTGTCTGCTTTATGGCACGCATGGACCGGCCCGACAAAGTGACATTTATGTCAGATCCGACCCTCATAATAAATGAGTTTGACACCCCTGCTCTATAGTATGGTGAAACTTGGTCCCTTCAAACTTCATAAGCTCTCTCTTCAGCATATGACTCATTTCGGTTGCTATCATGATCCTCATCTTTAGTCTAGGACTGAAAGTTTCCATGGTGCTAACGAATTAATTCATTTATCTTCATAGGCTGAAAACGTGGGTTTTTAAATGCAAGTGCCCTCTTCAAAACAGCATTCTGATGATGTGACAGCTTATGAGCATCTCTTGATTCAGGCTTTGTGTTCATGGCATTTTCCCAAACAATAAGTGATTTGTCTGAATGAATTAGTCAAGAAGAAATAGCACCTTTATAGGTAGAAAAATATCAATTAAATGGAAATAACTGTGGTTTCTTTTTTATGAATAACTCAATCAAGGATTTGATCAACAAAAGTGCTGGGGGCAGCTAGGCTTGAAGATGCTGAAACAGAAAGACAAAGGAGAAAATGAGTCATGGAAGACCATAAGTACATAGAATAATAGAATCATAGAGTTGGAAGGGACCTCCAGGGTCATCCAGTCCAACCCCCTCCACAATGGAGGGAATTCATAAATACCTCCCCCTGATCCCCAGTGATCCCTGTTCTATGCCCAGAAGAGGGCAGAAAACCACACCCCTCTAGGATCCCTGGCCAAACTGTCCTGGAGAAAAATTGCTTCCTGGCCCCAAAGTGGCAATCAGCACTTCCCTGGATATGTAAGAAAGGGACACAAGAACTAAGCACTGATGCAACTATTCCTGCCCTCCCTTCTCTTGAAAGTTCTGCCAAACTTCACAGAATCAGCACTGCTGTCAGATGGCCATCTAGCCTCTGTTTGAAAACCTCCAAAGAAGGAGAGCCCACCAACTCCCAAGGAAACCTGTTCTACCGAGGAACCACTCTGTCAGGAAGTTCTTCCTAATGTTTAGCCAAAAACTCTTCTGATTTAATTTCAACTTGTTGGTTCTGGTCCAGCCTTCTGGTGCAACAAAAAACAACTCCATACCATCCTCTTGATGACAGCCCTTCAAGTACCTGAAGATGATTATCATACCACCTCTCAGTTGTCTCCTCTCCGGGTTAAACATACCCAGCTCCTTCAACCTTTCCTCATAGGAGTTGGTCTCTAGACCCCTCAGCATCTTTGTTGCCCTCCTCTGGACACTTTCCAGCTTTTCTATATCCTTCTTAAACTGTGGTGCCCAAAACTGAACACAATTCTCTAGGTGAGGTCTAACCAGAGCAGAGTAAAGTGGTACCATCACTTCCCGTGATCTGGACACTATACTTCTGTTAATACATCAAAAAAGGCCCAGAAATCTTGCCCTGTAAAGGATATTTTCCTACATCATCACATACAGGTGGAACACAGCAAATATAATCCCTGCCCCCTAAATTACTGATGCTCATTTCTTCATCCTCGTACCATGTCTCCTGGTCTTCATTGGTGTATGATGTTGGTGATTTCTTGCCACCATTGATCACTCAGAACAGGAATTATTCAAGTATAATTCATTGGTAGGAGACTGCTTCAGTGTAAGAGCTAGAATTGAGTCCAGGAGAACTGCAGAGACCAACAAGATTTTTGGGGTATAAACTTTTGAGACTCAAAGCTCCAGGGGCTTTATCCCCCCCCAATCTTGTTGATTGCTAAGGTTCTGCTGGACTTGAATCTTCCTCTTATATTGCAGACCAACACAGTTATCCTCCTAAAACTATTCTTTCTCTGCCAAACCTTTTGTCCTTAATATTGTTTATGTAAATAAGAATTTCTTTGCTGGATCAAACAAAAAAAAGATCAATCTAGGCTGTAGTCTGCTTCCAAAACAACCTGATTCTTATTATTAGACAAACTGAATAGGACAGAACAAAGTTCTGCTGCTTCAAAACAACCTGGCTACCCACCTGAATAAGACAGGATAGCTCTATCAAAGGTTACATGAGACCATATAGATCAGGGGTGTCGAACTCATTTGTTATGAGGGCCGGATCTGGCATAAATGAGACCTTGTTGGGCCGGGCCATGTGTGTCATAAAATGTGTTACCAGGTAGCGGAGATATAAACTTTATAAAGGACACAAACACAAAGATATTTTTTTTACTTAAAATAAAAACATGCTTAAAATGTTAGTTTGGTAAGCTGCAAACCTACTTTTGATTTATTGACATTCACCACAGAAATCTCATGCTCAGAGTTCTGAGTCTAGGACCCAGGTTAAAACATGAAATGGCTGAGTGATTAAGAGAGTCTGGTGAAGCAAGCTATGATGCAGCAGATCTGGAAGCAGGAGATGGCCAGTTCCACTGCGGGCCTGATAGAAGCCCTCCGGGGGCCTGGTCCGGCCTCCGGGTCGCATGTTTGACACCCCTGACATAGATAAATGATTGCAAAGTGTTTGTGTTAGACTGTGTCACTGTTGGAGCAAAATGAAACAAAAGTCCAGTGGCATCTTAAAATATTTCTAAGTACTGGTGAGTCGTATGGCTATCAGTTTGTTACTATCTGGCACAGATGTTTCTGTGATGCTCTCTCTTTGTTGCATCTTAAAGACTAACAACATTTATAGCCAAATAATGATGTAGCACATTTTAAGTCCACCCTTCCTCCAAGAAACTCATGGAAGTGTACACTGGTCTTTCCTCTCCTCCATTAGGATTGCCAGCTCTGGCCCTTCACTCCATGCTCCTGAGCTTCTGCAGAAATTTGGCTGACCACTGATGGAAGTCATTACATTCTTATCCTATCCTTTCTGCAAAGAACTTTTGGGTAGCCTACATGGTTCTCTCTCCCAGTCTATCCTCACAACATCTAAGCTTCATGGCTAAGTGATCCCTGGTCTTCCCAGCCAAAGGCCAGAACTACAGCCACACCATATAGCACTGCTTCTCAGTAAGAATGCAGGTGGATGGTTGGTCTGGTTCAACAGGCATGGCTTTCATTCTTACCATCTCCGAGAAGACGTTTCCCTCTAACTTTCCTGTGTTAGCATTTTCCTGCAATTGCATCTGGCACAGCACATGTTTTTTCCCTGCATATGAAAATAAATCAGCTCTCTGTTTGGATTTTACAGAAATAATTCGTGCGCATGCAACACAGCATCCCAGTGGTGTGTGCTGTAGCCATAACTAGTTAGTAAAACACAGGTGACATGGCATCTCACTCATGAGATGCAGTCACATTTCTAAATCATCCCAGATACAAAAATGGTTCATAATATCTCACATAAAACACAGATACAGCCCAAGCGTATTAGGAAATAATTTCAATGACATTACAGAGTAAAGTCAGGGATCAAAGAAAGTATTTCCTAGGTAACATTAAGGGCTCTTTGTGGTGTTTACACTCTCTGCGTGTGTGCTAGACTTTCGTTCCCCACTGCGTGATTTAAAGATCAATGCAAAATTTCTCCTTTGGTTGAATCCTATGGGAACAGAAAAAGATGTGACTGCCAACTAAGACACTGCTGCTGAAGAAAAAGGTTGCGGGTAGCCATATTGGTCCAAAAGAAAATCCCCAAATAAAACCGCAAATTGTGCAAGCCTTCAGGTTCTTCAGAAGCCTTCATGTCACTGGATGTTAAAATACTAAAACCAAAAGGCTAAATGTGCGACTTGGAACCAGCACCTTTTAAAGTCATCACATCTGCACATTATTTTACACAGATGCTGGCAGGATCATAGGTTAGGGCAGGGGAGGGCAGGTAGGCTAGGCTTTATGTCTCTGGGAGCTACTTCGGCCCCGTTCACACGGAGCATTTGCTGCGCTAAAGATACAGATGATAGGCAGATTTTCCGGGTGCGATCACACCACAACATTTGGGAAGCGTAGTGCACCCATGGCTAACCCGTGGCTTCTTGCCGAAGATACGGAATAAAAAACTAGTACATACAATGTGCTAGTTTCTGGAAAATGCGGGGCAAGAGCGGGCATCTGATCGTGTTTCCACTGGAATCCCGTGGCATCCGGTGCCCGGATGTTTGAGTTTTTTTAAGTCTCCACAGGATGCGCACAAACACCCACCGGCACATGCGCACACTGTGGTGAGGGGAAAAAAAATCCTGTTTCGCATGGAAGCGGCGCCTAGCGAATGCCAGTGTGATTGCGCCACACCACTTCTTTGCCGCGCTGCAGGATAGCCGTGTGATCGGCACCTAACGACATACCCACAGGATCTCCACGGGACATGTGATTGGGCTGCTGTGCGTTACTTTGCTCTGGGGCAAACAGCCACGCTCCCCCCTCCACATTTTCCAGCCCGTGTGACCGGGACCTTCGTTGTGTTTTTTTTCAGGAGCCTTAGGAGCTTCCAGTCACAAAACGGCAGAGCCAGTCACAAAATGGTGGCTTGCACCACAATTACAGCATTTCAGAGCAGGCCTGCAGTGCTTATTCCTTTCATTTGCTGTTTTCCCAAAGCAAACCACCACCATGCCCTCCTAAACTGTAACCTGCCTTGCAGGGGGGAAATGTAGACTTACCACTATCATATGTTTTCCCTAGATGAGGCAAATAGCAGCTTTGATGCAGGGGAAGCAGCTTTCCCATCCCGTCTGTCATTTTCCTTTCCAGAGCAAAGGTGTGTGTTTGTGCGTGTTCTCCTTTTTAGCACAGAAGCAAAAGAGGAGAGGTGCAGCTTTAAAGGGAAGGGTAAGAAAGTTATTATGAGGCAGTGGAGGAGGGATGGAGAGCTACTTCTAATTGCTTGGAGAGTGACTGGTCACTCCTGAGTGACATGCTGCCCACCCGTGGCCTCCTCTGCTGTTTTTCTTTTTCTTTCCTCCTCTGCTGTTCTAACATCCAGCCTGATGGAGAGCTCTGGAGAACTTGAAAGCTCTCGTGCTAGCTTGTGGTGTCATTTTGGTTGGTCCTAACAAAAGGGTATTCCAGACTGTCCCATTAACATTACCAGATATCAAACTGTAAAAATACTTGGGCTGGCATGGTGTAGTGGTCAGTGTGATACGATCCCACCGTGATACGATCCTATCATCTACCCCTATTATTGGGAGGCGGGGTAGATGCTGCCCGGCGGAGATGGGGAAAATATCTTTCCTGGCGCTCACGCCACTAATAATGCTGGCCGCCAACATGGGATATCAAACATCTTGGGGAGTCTTAGAGAATCTTAGAGCGCCAATTTTACTATGTATGTAATAATGTTTTATTGTATTTTACTTTTTAATCTGGCATAGCCGCCTGTTAGCCACGGCCGCCCTGAGCCGTTTGGGTAGGGCGGGATATAAATCCCAAAATAAATAAATAAAATAAATAAAAAAGCTTATTAATGAGCTTATCTGGCATAATAAAAAAACTGAGACTGCATGCGACGATGTGATTGTGATGACAGATGCCAGGGACAGCCAGAACCTCCCACCCCCCAACCGCCTTTTCTAATAAATCGATATATCATCGTCGCATGCATTCATTAGAACAATTCCACATGATCAGTCTTGTATCATTCTCAGCCACATCCTAATGCCAGGACCTGTCAACTGTTTCCAGACCCTCTCAAGGAAGCTAAAATATTCTGTAGATGGCATTTCACACCACTCAAAATGGACCTTCACTGTAAAAAAAAAGGAAACCCTTTCAATGTTTCTTTGGAGAGGGTGTATAGCAGAGGCGCATTATTGCATATGTGGAGGATGGGAATCGGACAGAAGGTAACAGCATTCCGCGCACCTTGGTGTTTAGTCATGCCGGCCACATGACCACAGAAATGTCTTCGGACAGCGCTGGCTCTTCGGCTTTGAAATGGAGATGAGCACTGCAACCATAGAGTCGGACTCGACTGGCTTTCGAGCAAGGGAACCTTTACCTTTACCTTTCTTCCTTGGGGTCCGCGGTGGCTCAGTGGTTAAGATGCTGAACTGCAGACTGGAAAGTCAGTAGTTCGGCAGTCTGAGACCCGAATGCCGCATGACAGTGAGCTCCCATCTCTGGTCCCAGCTCCTGCCAACCTAGCATTCTGAAAGCAAGAAATTGCAAGAAGATAAATAGGTACCGCTTTGGTGGGAAGGTAACGGTGTTCCATGCGTCTTGGCGTCTAGTCATGCCAGCCACATGACCATGGAGATGTCTTCGGAAAGCGCTGGCTCTTCAGCTTGGAAACGGAAATGAGCACCGCCCCCTAGAGTCGGATTCGACTGGCTTTCGAGCAAGGGAAACCTTTACCTTTGCCGTTCTTCCTTATCGGGACCCAAAGCAGTTTTTCACATTATTCCTCTCCCCCACTTCTCTACTTCATCCTCACAATGACTACCTTGTGAGATTGGTTAAGCTGAGATTTGGACTGGCCCAGGGTAGGGATGCCAGCCTCCAGGTGGGACCTGGTGATCCCCCAGAATTACAGCTTATCTCCAGTCTATGGAGATCAGTTCCCCTGGAGAAAATAGATGCTTTGGAGGGTGGACCTATGGCATGGTGCCCCACTGAGGCCCCGTCCTCCCCCAGGCTCCATCCCCAAATCTCCAGGAGTTTCCCAGCCTGGAGCTGGCAACCCCAGTCCAGGATCCCCCAGCAAGTTTCCACAGCAGAGCAGGGATTTGAACCCAGCCATCCTAGTCCTGGTCTGATACTCTGACCACTACACCATGCCAGCCCAAGTATTATATATTTGGTTTGTACCTCTGCTCAGATAAGATCTGTTATAGCTCACCTGTATGTTCTGGGAAGAAAACAGGCCAGGCCCTAGGTGATCCTCCTGATCGAAGTACCTAAGCATCCTAGGTGGGGGAAATCAACATACAAATGTCACACATGGCCATCTGGCACAATGACCTGGCAAATGTCAAAGAGCGGGGTCAATGGAGAATTGCTTCTGGTCTGACACCCATTCATTATCCTCTGTTCTCCATATGCATTTTCATTCTGGGAAATAGGTGGTAAGTTGGAACAAGCACCCCAATTTCTGACTGGGCTAAAAGAAATTCCTTGCCTCAAAAGGACCCTTTGAAATATTTTCTAGGAAGATGCACACCTTTCTCATTCTTTTGCCAAGCCCAGTTGCTCTGGGTGGGAAAGGGGATCCATCTTCAAGAAGAGAGGGATGTCTGAAGTCTTGTAACTTTTACATAGAAAAATCCTCTGCTTCTATTTTACTTTCTATATTCTGTAGTTTCAACTCTTAGATTTCTCCATTAGCTTGTTTGTGTGTATGTAGAATTTAAAAAAACCCTTGAAATTCTGCTCCGATTACTATAGGATATCTTATTTGTTTAAGGAAAACAAATCCGTTTACCCCAGAGAGGCTTTCGAGCAAGGGAAACCTTTACCTTTGCCGTTCTTCCTTATCGGGACCCAAAGCAGTTTTTCACATTATTCCTCTTCCCCACTTCTCTACTTCATCCTCACAATGACTACCTTGTGAGATTGGTTAAACTGAGATTTGGACTGGCCCAGGGTAGGGATGCCAGCCTCCAGGTGGGACCTGGTGATCCCCCAGAATTACAGCTTATCTCCAGTCTATGGAGATCAGTTCCCCTGGAGAAAATAGATGCTTTGGAGGGTGGACCTATGGCATGGTGCCCCACTGAGGCCCCGTCCTCCCCCAGGCTCCATCCCCAAATCTCCAGGAGTTTCCCAGCCTGGAGCTGGCAACCCCAGTCCAGGATCCCCCAGCAAGTTTCCACAGCAGAGCAGGGATTTGAACCCAGCCATCCTAGTCCTGGTCTGATACTCTGACCACTACACCATGCCAGCCCAAGTATTATATATTTGCGTTGTACATCTGCTCAGATAAGATCTGTTATAGCTCACCTGTATGTTCTGGGAAGAAAACAGGCCAGGGCCTAGGTGATCCTCCTGATCGAAGTACCTAAGCATCCTAGGTGGGGGAAATCAACATACGAATGTCACACATGGCCATCTGGCACAATGACCTGGCAAATGTCAAAGAGCGGGGTCAATGGAGAATTGCTTCTGGTCTGACACCCATTCATTATCCTCTGTTCTCCATATGCATTTTCATTCTGGGAAATAGGTGGTAAGTTGGAACAAGCACCCCAATTTCTGACTGGGCTAAAAGAAACTCCTCGCCTCAAAAGGACCCTCTGAAATATTTTCTAGGAAGATGCACACTTTTCGCATTCTTTTGCCAAGAATGAGTGGGTGGGAATGGGGATCCATCTCCAAGAAGAGAGGGATGTCTGAAGTCTTGTAACTTTTACATAGCAAAATCCTCTGCTTCTATTTTACTTTCTATATTCTATAATTTCAACTCTTAGATTTATCCATTAGCTTGTTTGTGTGTATGTAGAATTAAAAAAAATAGCTTGAAATTCTGCTCTGTGATTACTATAGGATATCTTATTTGTTTAAGGAAAACAAATAAAAATTGCATTTTTAAGAGACACAGAGTTGTACCTACTATCCACAAATAGGCACAAACCACATTTTTTGCTGTTTATTTCAGTTTGTGGCTGAACCACGAACTAAACCATGAACTGATACGAACTGGGAGGCTGGCTCAGAAAGGGCTGTGGTTCAGTGGTAGAGCATCTGCTTGGCATGTAGAAGGTCCCAGGTTCAATCCCCAGCATCTCCAGTTAAAAGATCTGGCAGTAGGTGATGTGAAAGACCTCTGCCTGAGACCCTGGAGAGCAGCTGCCAGTCTGAGTAGACAATACTGACTTCACAAACTGTACTGGTTCAGGACCACTGCTTTCTGCTCCCCACCACTTTTTGTGGTGGGGGAAAAGTTTTTATATGGGTTTTTATATGAGTCTTCACAAGTATATCTGTGAAAATGTGAGTCTCCACAAAACAGATCCCTCAGCTGCCCTCAGAGCACAGGCCAGTGGGTGCAGGTAGTTTTTCAGGGACCCAAGCTGTTTCAGTATGAATCCGCGTGTGCCTGCCCAGCTCCAGGGTGTAATAGCAGTCATGACTTGCTCAGGTCTAATTGGCTCTGAGCAATGACTCAGAGTTCTGCAATTGGCTTGCAGAGATGCTGAAGGATGATCCTATGATCCTACTGTGAAGGTGGGACTTAGTTTTTTAAAATTATGTTTACAAAAATTATGAAAATAAATAAGTAACTTCTTATTATATAAATACATTCCACATTAAACATTTAAAGGCAGAATAATTTAGCATAATACATTTAATCACGTAGTATAATATTTCCAAAATAACAACCAATTTTACCTTATTGCACTCAATGAATCTTAAAGAAGCTTCTTCACATCTTTTCCTTCCTTCCTTCCTTCCTTCCTTCCTTCCTTCCTTCCT
>NW_015172617.1:202234-244324 GCF_001447785.1 Gekko japonicus | reverse complement strand
CTCCCTCCCCTCCCCTCCCTCCCTCCCAGTGGTGTACACCTCCTTGACTTTATTAAGCCAATCTTGCTTCTTTGGGAGAATGTTTGCTGCTGTAAACAAATTACGATAACTTGCAGTCTTTTGGGAATCATTGGAATGTAATTTAAAATCACAGTTGCTGGCATAAATGGTATTTAAATTCCCAAACCTTGCTCTAAAGGAGCTACTAACATTTTCCAGAACCTGCTATAGGTTTACTGACATCCAGGTGGGGCTTTAATTCAAGGACGTAGGGATTGCCATTCCAACTTGTCTCTGACGAAGGGAGCTTTGACTCTTGAAAGTTTCTACCCCCAAAATCTTGTTGGTCTCTGAGGTGATACTGGACTTGAATTTAGCTGTTCTACTGGTGACTAACATGGCTACCCTCTGAAACAATCAGTTGGGGCCAGGCATTCTCCTGGGATTATTACTGATCTCCAGTCTGGTCTGTAGTTCTCCCTGAAGAAAACGGCAGCTTCAGAGGGCAGACTGTATAGTATATCACAGGTGAAATCCCTCCCCCAAATCCCCCCTCCATAGGCACTGCCCCCAAATCTCCAGGAATTCCCCAGGCCAGAGCTGGCAACTAATTTCTGCTAGCTCATCCATATGTCTACCACATATGGAGAAAATTGGGTTGGGAGTTTCATAATAACCACATGTGCCTTCTAATGTATTGTACATTTTGGTTAACCTGCACCGAGATAACAATATAACTGTTTTCTCATTAAATAACAAACAAACCGAAAAGGTAGGTCCTGGACTATATCTACAGTTCCAAATTTTATTCTCCATCTCCTAACCCCAATCCTTACTCCATATAACATGACTTTCTCCTTTGATTTATGCCCCAATCCCAACATTATCATGCACAGAAATGCATTATCATGCACATTATCATGACATCTTCTATCATTCATTTCTCAGACTTTGTGATTCCTCTTAAAATCTCCCCTCTGCATATTTTTGAGGTCAAATAGCCTCCAAATACTTTAAAATACTATTGGGTAGAAGCCCTTTATACAGGTCTAATCTGGATTTTTTTTCCTATTTCCTAAGCCTATTTCCTAAGAGACCTTGTCTCTTGTTTAGACCCTTTGCTGCACAGGTCATGGACTGTTTTAGGTGGAGTCAGTTTCAATCTATAGAAATTCCAGGCCTGTAACAGATTATTAATGATTGAATTGCCTTGATCATAATGTCTGTGCCTATCCACAGAAAGTGGGACTCTGGAGTTTTAAAAAGAGGAAGGATCAGCACCTCTTTCTCTCATTCTCTTTGGGCTCTTTCTTTACAGATATGCATCTGAGGATTCTTAGCTTGGTTGGAATTGTTCCAGGTAATCTAGAAGCCAAGAAGTGGCTAGCCCCAAAGGACTCTGGGAACCATAATCACAGAAAAGGGCAACCTTAATGTTAAATAAAACAGGAGGGCCTGGCGAGATCTTGTCAGACTCGACTGTGCGACTGAACAACAACAAATTGTTAAATACCGAGTTCTGGATGCATTGCAGTGATCAGCTCTAGGTTATTTATTGATTTCAGGAACACAACAAGGACAGCCAGCAAGGTTTGAGCCCTGCTTATAAAGCATGCAAACACCTCAAACATACCCACTCCCAAGTATAGGCTATTGACATTACACTACTTATCTATCGGCCAATTCCAGGATCCTGGTCAGCTACTGTTCTTGAGGAGCAAGCTCACCCAGTTTAAGGTCCACATTCAGGGATGGCTCAGGCTTAATACATAACATTTATGAAAACAGTTTCATGTTGTCTGAAGTAGAAGAGCAAGATTCAAGTGCACTAGCACCTTAATAAAGACCAACAGGATTTCCAGGGTATAAACTTTTAATACCCTGGAAATTTTGTTAGTTTTTATTAAGGTGCTATTGGACTTGAATCTTGCTGTTACAAACTCAGTGAGAGGACGACACAATCGACCTGGATTCTCTATAGCTGAACTAAAAGCCATCATTCAGCAAAAGAGCTTCATAGCCTGACCCCAGTATGAAACTGCTGAAAGAGAATTGGTTAAGAAATGCAAACATCTTTTGCAAGAACTAGATAAAGGCTAGGCATTTCACATCCACTGTAACTGCTGATCTGCTCTGCAAAACTAAGGGAAGGTTGTGTTATCAAGGATAACTGGCCTTTGTGCATGTGCAATGTGCTTATCTAGAATATATTTCAGTTTCATACTGAAATGCCATGGGATGTACCTCTTATGTTTAATCATGTGTGCAAAAATCTTCCAATAGGAGATATACTTCATGCATCTGATGAAATGCATCCCCGTCCATGAAAGTGTAGGACCTAATAGATCTCTCTCTCTCTCTGTATGTGTGTGTGTAAAATTTCTGCAAGTCCTGAATATAACTGCGCATCACTACCCAAGCCAAGCAGTGAAAAAAAAAAGACACCTGGCTAAGTAATCTTTTCAGGGTTGGTGGCTCCAACCAGCTTTTCCAGTTGTGCAATCCCCCTGCCCACTGTGGCCCCCATTGCCCATGCAGGTTCCATGAACCTCTGCCTAGCTTTGGAGGGAGGGGGGATCTCATTCCCATCCTTCCCCAGCAGGAAAACTAGCAGGATCCAACCCTTAATTTGTTATCTCTGATCTGCCTCTTCTCTGTTAAAAGAAAGCCCCATGTGTAAAATGTTCAGTCAAGGGTATCTTTATTGGACCCATATTTGGTGACAGTTTGTTAGGATTACCCCTTTTATGTGTTTTCTTGGAAACCACTTTTTGTTCAGATTAGCAAGGGGAACCCAGAAGTGGTACTTTCACACAGCCTGCACTTGTTTGAGGGCACAGTGCTATAAGACTTGGGGGTGACCATCATGGAGAATGGTCTTTGGTAGCACACTCAAACATTGAACAGGCTTGGATAGAGTGCTTCTCTCCTGGCAAAATATACCCAGAAAATTAAGGTGAAGAAGAAGAGTAGATTCTATACTCTGCTTTAATCTACTTTAAGGAGTCTCAAAGCAGCTTACAATCACCTTCCATCCCTCTCCCCACAACAGGCACCTTGTGAGGCAGAGAGAGTTCTGAGAGAACTGTGACTAGCTCAAGGTCACCCAGCGGGCTGCATGTGGAGGAGGAGTGGGGAATCAAACCTGGTACTCCAGATTAGAGTCTGCTGCTCTTAACCACTGCACCATATTAAGGGGGTGGGGGTGGAGTAGAATTTCCTTAGGGTGCACATGGCATAAAACATCAGTCTGCTTCTCAGATGGTGCTTGACTGCCTCATTCTATCTCTGCATTTGTTGCTGCTGCTTGGTATGATTAATACTCTTGAGTGAATAAGATGTTTTCCCTGCTGGATGAGCTGCCATGCAGGGAAGTTGACATTTTCCCCAGGCAATCAGGCTACTGCACACGGGTTCCTCAGATCAGCTCAAGTGACAATGGTGGGTTCAGCAAAACCAGCTGCACAGAAGCTTCAGCAACAGGCATGACATCCAGGTAACAGGCTGAAATTCAGCAGGCATAGTTTTCCTCATCATGCCAGTGCAGCAATGCAACAAGATTTAGCTGGTGAGTTTCTTCCTTGCTGGAAGCTATTTAAAAAAAATATCTAAGAGACTGCCAAAGAAAAGTAGCAACTTGAAAACTTTGCCTATATTTGAACTGGCTGTTGTCACTCATTAATGCATGAGCAGCACATTGTACATGCTCATGAGTACTCTGTTTGCTATTACTTCAGCATGTCTAAGTGCTGTCTAAGTATGGCATTCAGAACAGGTTCTGGGCCTGAGGTGTTTAAGTGGCTTGTGCCTCTTTTGCTGGTGAGTAATTTAAGTGGGGTTTGTGGCAGTCATAGGCCCATTATGCATGCATCTCTTACTGCAGATTTTCAGAGCAGTAAGCCTTTCATCTTGGCTTCGGATTCTGTGCCCGTATTATGCACCATTCTTTTCCCTCCGGTGTATTTATTCGACAGCTACAATTTTAAAAAACCACACATTTCTAAATCATGGTGGAATATCACTTGGGGGGGTGGCATCCAAAGTTTTTTTAAAAATTACACAATTTCCTTATTGCAGCTGTGTGGTAGTGCAGTAGTATCCAGCAAGCACCTTCCATTTAAGTCCTTGTGGTTCAGGTTTTGTGCATGCATTTTAGTGTTAGTTCATTGAATGAAAGGGAGCAGGCAAAGGGGGGAAACCCACTGTTGAAACTGACCAGACTTTTTCTGAAACTTATAAGCAGCTGTGAAGCCCCATTTTCATATTGCCAAATACTAGTGGATTTTCTGTTGTGTTATTGGCCACTGAAAAATGAGAGAGTCACATGATCTCATAATATGGGGGAACATGCTGAGTGTACCGAATGCATGGTAGAGCCTACCGACACTGGCATTGCAAGATGTGATCATTATCAATGTGTGTGTGTATGCGGGCACATGCCTATGCAAAGCTGGTTGCAACACCACCATGCTTTGCACAGGGCTGCAATTTGTGTGGAGGAGTCTTCTGGCAGAAGCCAGAGGGGGGATATTTTTGCCAATGCCTTAGCCCTTCTTTACACATTTGTGTGGTTTTCTCTTTGTGATTCTCTGATTTGATCCTACACACTGGTCATGATCTTGGCAGTTTTTAAAAGCCTGTTCTGTGTGGATTGCACTCTTTCTCCAAATGGATTGATCTTAAACAATTCTTAAGTTTGGCGGTTCGCAGAAGGTCCATGTGGCTCAGCTGCCATTTTAATGATAGGCTTCCAGAGACTGCCAAATAGTTCCCTCCTCAAACTTTGTTCACTAAAGCACTAAAGGGAAAAATGGTTTCAAAGCTTTAGGTTTCCCATCCCAGTGTCCCTCTCTCTTTACATCTCATGTCAATTTCATTCTGTGCGGACGATCCCCTTTATTTTGTTTGCATGCAGCACTGAAATCCTTTTTCCTTTTTCTTTTTCGCACTGGGGACACTGCCATTTGCCTCCTTTCCAATCCCCTTTTCAAGTCAATGCCAGCAGGGAACTAAACCTCACACAGCTCCTTTTAACCTCCCCCCCCCCACTTTTTTAATTTTTAAAAATCAATTATCCGAGACTAGCAATAGTCTCATATTGCAAGACTCATGCCACTTGTGAAAAAAATAAAAATAAACTAAAGTGGGGGGAAATGGAGCTTGTACGCTGATGAAGGGGGGGAGGATGGTGGAAGGTGCAGAGTGGGTGTAACAACCTCAGTGTGGGCAGGGAGTGACCTTCAAGGGGTGGCAAAAGGGAGAGGGGAAATCCAAGGGAATCTATACACTTTTGAATTACCTATGGATCGAAAGCAAAACAAGCGAAAAATCAGCACAAAAGTTAGGCTTACCAAATTCCGGCGGGGGAATTGTATTTCCTGGCAGAAGCCTTGCCGCGGGGACAGCTGCACGCGCTGCACCCGCCGTCGCCAGGATGTGACGCTCCACGTCACTCTGGCAACGGGACTCCAAACAGCCCCGTTGCCAGAGCGACGCGGAGCGTCACATCCTGGCGACGGCGGGTGCAGTGCGTGCAGCCGTCCCCGCGGTGAGGCTCCTGCCAGGAAATACAATTCCCCCGCCGGAATTTGGTAAGCCTAACAAAAGTACTCTCAGAAAATCCAGGAAAACAGTGACCAGAAAGCAAACTGAGCGCTGAAGGGAGGAAAATCAATGCAGAACAACAAAGAAAACCCGACGGACATGCACGGTGAAAGCGTGGGAAAACATCCATGCATAATAGGCTGAACTCATCCGTGCAAACAGCAGCAACTGGGTCAAGGCCATAGCCAGCCCTCCACACTAGGGAGGAGTTTAAGATTGCCAGAGAGGGAAATAACATCACCTGGTAAATAACAGCTCATCAAGCCTCTGTTAAAGGACAGAAGCTGGCCCTCCCTGCTTTGTTACCCCATATCCCTCCAAGCACCTTCTCATAGTCAAGGTCTGAGTAGGTAATGGGGAACTTAATTTGTTTTAATGGAAATATTCCTATTCTTTAAAAAAGCTTCATTCTTTAAATATAAATTTCCATGTCTGGCAGGGGAGAAGGCTGAGAACATATTTGGGCTAGAGCTGTCAACAGGCCTGGAGAAAACTATGTATTTATTCGGATTTATATCCCGTGTTCCCTGCGAGCAGGCTCAGGGCGGGTTCCAACGATATAAATATAATATACAATACAGTTAACCACATAAAACAGCAGTATAAAATAAGTAGCTCTTTCATAGACACTTTAGTGTGTGGGAGTGGGCAGCTGAATTTTTTCATGGCGGGGAATGAAATAATATCATCTGGTAAATCATCTCACATTTAATATCTCCTAAAGGGACTTCTACCCTGACCTGGATAGCCCAGGGTAGCCTGACCTTGTCAGATCACAGAAGCTAAGCAAGGTTGGCCCTGGTCAGTATTTGGATGGGAGACCACCAAGGAATATAGAGGCAAGCAATGGCAAACTCCTCTGTGATGCAGAGGCAGGCAATGGCAACCCCCCTCCAAATGTCTCTTGCCCTGAAAACCCCACAAGGTTGCCATAAATTGGCTGTGACTTGACAGGGGGGGGAAAAGGGGGGGACAGGCATTTTTGCTCTGGGCCTGTTGGAAATCCTATCAGATCCTGAAATGATGTTTCCTATACTGCTGCGGTGGCCCAAGTGGTTAAGACGCTGAACTGCAGACCAGAAGGTCGGTTGTTCAGCAGTTCGAGACCCGAGTGCTGCATGACGGAGTGAGCTCCTGTCTCTGATCCCAGCTCCTGTCAACCTAGCTCCTGTCTCTGATCCCAGCTTTGGTGGGGAAATAACAGCATTCCATGCACCTTGGCGTGTAGTCATACCAGGCACATGACCATGGAAATGTCTTTGGACAATGCTAGCTCTTCGGCTTGGAAATGGAGATGAGCACCGCATCCCTAGAGTCGGATTTGACTGGCTTTTGAGCAAGGGAAACCTTTACCTTTACCTATACTGCTAAATGTTGCACAGAAGGGAACCCTTGGCTTCTGCAGACTGCAGCCATCTGACAGGAAAGCTGAAAGGTAGAAAGCACCTACTTTAACCTTCCCAAGGCTTGGAGCTCCACATTATCATCTGCTAATTGCTGCAGAGTAAATAGATGTTGAAAGCGGGTAACCTTCAGCAAAGTCCTGATTCTGACAAAGCCCCAGTGTGGAATCCCTTTGAACAACAACAGGGGGAAAAGGGGAGGGTGGGAGTAGGCTTAGCAAGTACATTTGGGGTGTGGAGATTTGGGGTGTAGAGCCTGGAGACAGTGGGGATGGGGACGGGAGGAACCTCAGGGGGGTATAATGTCATAGCTTCCACCTTTGAAAGCTAGGGCTGCCAAGTGGGGGCGGGTGGCGGGTAAACCCCCGCTTTGGAGGCCCGATTTCCGCCGCCGCGGAATCGGGCCCCAGGGGGAACCCCACCAGGAAGTGACGTTATGATGCCGGTCACGCTGGGGGCCACCCCCAGCGTGCCCGGTGTCATAACGTCACTTCCTGGTGATGTACGTGTGGCGCGCGCGCGCGCTCCGGGATCCACCCGGGAGTCCCCCGCTGCAGAGGTAAGCTATATTTGGCTTCACCTTTGAAAGCAGCCATTTTATCAAGTGGAACTGATCTCTGTAGTCTGGAGGTCAGTTACAATTCCAGGAAATCCCCAAGTAGCCCTATTTGGAGGTCAGATATGAGCCATCAACATCAAGGTTTAGGGAGATGCAGGCAAGTGGACCTTACAGATTTTGGGGGGGTTCTTTTTGTATTTTTCATATGTGTATGTGTGTGTGCATGTGTGTGTGCACCTGGAAGTCATGGTGACCTCTGGTGACTGACCCCTACTGGGGGCCTGGAGAATATTTAGAGAGGTGGCTGAATAAAGCCTGCCCCCGCCTCTGGTATTCCAAGGAGGTCTCCCATCCAAGTACTTGCCAGAGTCAACCCTGCTTAGTTTCTGAGATCTGATGAGATTGGGCGTGCCTTACAGATTTGTAAACCTTCTTCACATCCAAAGGAAGAGCTTTGCTCAGCGATGCCAGAATTCCTGAAATCATTTCAATCTGTGGCTTGGAAGGGAAGGGCTGAAGCCAAGAGGGATGGCTGAAGGCTGCTGATCCAGCAGGCAGGTAGAGCCCAGGCGATCCCAGAGTGCACTGCAGGAAAAACTGGAGCAAACAGATGAAATTGGATGAGATTAGCAAAGCAGTTAAATTATTCTAAGCTAATAACCGGCCTAGTCCAGATGGCTCCTCTGGTGAATACTATTATGCAGAAGATTCTGGGTAAATTAGGAGATTTGAGGCTAGCGTTTTTAATCTGGACCCTGAAATGTCTCACGTAGAGGCTTGTAAGGCAAGAATGGCGAATGGTTCCCAACTTTGGGTGGATGTTACATCTTGCTTGCTTGCCAGCCAAGGCTTGATTCATACAGGGGTGGCCTGCCCATTTGGCAGACCTAGAGCATTGCACAGGGGTCCAGAGGGCAAGAGGCCTCAAAGGATGCTTGCCAGGGCAGGCAACAGTCCTGAGTGCCCCCCCCCCAGCACTGCCAGCCAGGTTGCTCCACAAAGAAGGAAGAACAGGCAGCCACCAGGTCTACTTTCCACTCCCTCCAGTTTTGCATGGGAGGGGCAGCTTGGGGCACAGCTGCTCACCTGGGCTGCTTCCCCCTATCCCTGTGAGGGAGGGAGGGAGGGAGGGAGGGAGAGCAGGCAGCCCCCAGTTTTGCTGCACTCCCTCCAGCTTAGTGGTGGCTTCAAGGCTTGGAGTGCGCCCAGGCTGTGGTGGATCCTCACTCTGTGTGTGTGCTGAAGGGATGCTGCTAGAGGCTGGCCTAAGGTGCCAAAAGCCCTTGGGCTAGCCCTGGATTCATAAGCACACAAAAGCCATTTAGGATTTCTGCTTTTCAGTCTGATCCTTCTTGGCTGGAGTTGCCAGCTCTGGGTTGGAAGATATGTGGAGATTTGGGGGTAAAGTCTAAGGAGGGGGAGGGGCTTCAGTGGAGCATCATGCCATAGACTCCACCTTCCAAAGTGGCCATTTTCTCCAGGGGGACTGGTCCCTGTTGCCTGGAGATCAGTTGTAATCCCAGGAGATTTCCAGCCCCCACCTGAAGAAGAAGAAGAAGAAGAAGAGATTGGATTTATACCCCGCCCTTCACTTGGAGTCTCAGAGCGGCTTACAAAGTCCTCTCCCTCCCCCATTTTAGGAAGAATAAAAAACACAAATAATCAAGAAACTCCGGGTGCAGTTTGGTGCCCCTAAGGGCCATCCCGCTCTAGGCGATCGCCTAGTTCGCCTAGTGAGTGAGCCGGGCCTGGGAGGGAGGGAGGGAGAGCAGGCAGCCCCCAGTTTTGCTGCACTCCCTCCAGCTTAGTGGTGGCTTCAAGGCTTGGAGTGCACCCGGGCTGTGGTGGATCCTCTCTGTGTGTATGCTGAAGGGATGCTGCTAGAGGCTGGCCTAAGGTGCCAAAAGCCCTTGGGCTAGCCCTGGATTCATAAACACACAAAAGCCATTTAGGATTTCTGCTTTTCAGTCTGATCCTTCTTGGCTGGAGTTGCCAGCTCTGGGTTTGAAGATATGTGGAGATTTGGGGGTGAAGTCTAAGGAGGGGGAGGGGCTTCAGCGGGGCATCATGCCATAGACTCCACCTTCTAATGTGGCCATTTTCTCCAGGGGAACTGGTCTCTGTTGCCTGGAGATCAGTTGTAATCCCAGGAGATTTCCAGCCCCCACCTGGAGGTTCAAGCTACAAATGGAGCACAGTGACTAACCAAAGGTTGTACCCCAACAATGTCTGCTGTGAAAAAATTGATTCTATTCTAATTGCAGTCCACAAACTTGCTTCTTCTTTTGTTCCTTTATTTTACGTCATGCAGTGCTGCTGCTGCTTCCAGACAATTGCCACGCGACAATGGATTTCCTAGGTACATGTTTCGTTTCCCCCAATGCTTTGTCAGGTCGCTTTATTATACATGGAGCTGTTTTACAAATAAATTACAGCATTGGGGAAAACAGAATATGTAACGAGGGCCCCTGCCACACGGGGGAAAAAACACCGGCAAAGTACGGCTTTTTAAAGCCGCACCAAAATAGACACGGATCCCATAAGCCGCGGCGCCGTTGCTCCCCGGCACAATCAGATGCCGGGGAGGAAGCCACGATTGGGAGACCGAGGCAGCTGGCTGCACATGCATGCGCATGCGCAGTTCGGCCAGGAGCTGGGGATGCGCCGGCAGAAGGACGTGCCAGCGATCCCACGGCTGCGCTTGCCGCGGCCGTTCAGGTAAGACCTCCTCAGGAGGTGGTTTATTTATTATTTATATTTATTTATTATCAAATTTGTACCCCGCCCTCCCCGCAAAGCAGGCTCAGGGCGGCTTCCAACATGACATATATACAGCTTAAAACACAATTATTAAAAACACTACAAATCAACAAGCATAAAGGTCCTGGTGGCAATTAAAATTCACTTAGATGTCACACTTTCAGTGGATTTGCATTTCCCAAATGTTCTAAGATGTTTTTCTGCTCAAAATTTCCTTATGGCAACAACTTAATGGTGGATCATGGGGCCAGGTGCTGCAACGGTTGGGCGATCCGATGGTGGCGGCCCCTAATTGTTATCAGTTATCAGGCACTTGTCGGATATAGGCAGCACCATCACATCATAGAGCTTATCGCGAGGTTTCTCTTTTCGCCGAGGGCTGTTCTACGATCTCCTTGTTCTACATTCTTTCGCACTTCAGGTTCACACTGAACGGCTTTCACGCTTTTACTTCCGAAGCGAAGCTTTCACCATAAAGAGGCCAGGGGTAGAGCGATGCTCAAATCCTGTGCGGAGTTTCCAGGAGGAGGCCAGCGGCGGAGGGTTTGGCCGAGACGTCCGAGGCCCTTGTTGCTGACCTCATCTAACTCGCGACGGAGGGCCCCCCCTCTCCCGTTTGCCTTCACGCCGCCAAGGTTTAGTTTAGATGCGGGTTTTCGGCCGGAAGGGCCGGATCGGGGACGGGTGCGCAACGTTTCCCAGATGTTGCGGTGGGATTGTGCCCGTTTGCTGCGCCCCCGATCCATCCCTCTCCCAGCCCAAAACCTTTCGTGTGACCGGGGCCTAGGAAATCCATTGTCACGTGGCAATTGTCTGGAAGCAGCAACAGCACTGCATGACGTAAAATAAAGTGACAGAAGAAGCAGCAAGTTTGTGGACTGCAATTGGAATAGAATCAATTTTTTCACAGTGAACATTGTTGGGGTGCAACTACCTGGAGGTTGGCAACCCTATGCTTGGGCATCTTTCACAGCAACCTGGCACACAGAAATTGAGTGGTTCTAGGTTTCCCCACTGCTCCATAGGCGGCATTCAGATATCACCTTAAAGTGATGTTCAGCCTGTATGACCATGAAGCCATGATCTGTTCTGGAGGGCCTTTTTGTAAAGGGGTCATAGTTAATGTCTGAAATGTTAGGTTGCTTCCCTTGCTGTGTTCATGGTACATATCATATTATTGCGCTGTTTTTGTAATCCAGCTTTGTCTTTTATTGTATGCATTAAATTGCTTTTGGTGTGCTGTTCTCTAATTTTGCAGTGGAGTTGTATTCCATTCTTGGTTGTATGTTTGGTGTAGTGGTTAAGAGCGTGGACTCTAATCTGGGAGAATCAGGTTTGATTCCCCACTCCTCCACATGCAGCTGCTGGCGTGACCTTGGATCATTCACAAGTTCTCTCAGAGCTGTTCTCTCAAGAGCAGTCCTTGAAAGAGATCGCTCAGCCCCACCTACCTCATAGGGTGTCTGTTGTGGGGAGGGGAGGGGAAGGGAAAGGCAATTGTAAACCACTCTGAGACTCTTAGTGAAGGGCACGGTATCAATCCAATCTCCTCCTCCTCCTCATTATTATTATTATTGTTATTGTTAGTATTATTGTTGTTGTTATTATTATCTTATTGCATTGCTTATAATTTGTGTAATCTGCGTTGAGTGAGAAATGCAGATGATGCATGAAGTAAATAAATAAGTGATGTGATATGGTGCCCCGCTTCTAGTCTAAAGGGAAGCAGTAGGGAGCGTTTCACAGGGCCGAGATAGAGTCGTCTTGTTGTTATTGTTTTCCTTGTGACAAATACAGTCTCTGGGAAACAATTTGAGCTTTCTGATCCCCAGATCTTTTGGAAATAAGATGAGCTCTGCCTTGACAGGCATGCCTGGAGCCCAAAACCACAGAATTCATTCACAGAAAATTTCCTTTTAGATTTGGAGTCAGGCTAATTAAAACACCTAGCTTTCCTTCTCTTCCTGCATGGGGGCAACAGCTTGGGATTCTACAAACTGAGACTATCTAGAAAATGAATAAGAGCATTAAGAAAACCGGTATTTGCTCCTAATCTCTTGATCTGTGTAAAACTGTTACATAACATCTCCAAATAGGGAGGAGGGGGGAATTTCCCACAATAAACAGGAGCAGACTTGGGTAAAATGCTCAGAGTCATTTTGCTTATGGCTGTCTATAATGTGAAGTTTTAAAAACATATTAGCTGGGAGGTGAATGCATTTTAAGATTTGTGGTCTTCCAGTAGCACATATGGCATCATTAGTGGGGGGAAAGGCTCAAGGGCTCTTTTCAGTGCCTCACACCAAAAGGGTCCAAGTCTCAGTTTTTAAAGGAAAAAAAAGCTCAGACCAGCTTTGTCTACAATTCAGTTCAGCCTTTGTTAGGTTGAAGACAGGAGAATATAATTTTAATGGTGAGTGGCCTGTTGAAAAAACTGCATACAAGACACATGTAAGATACAAGCGATAAACTTCTTTGAAATTGGGGGGGGGCTGTTGATCCAGTGCCAGCCATTGTGCCAGCCATTGTGGCAATCATGGCACAAAAACCAGACTCCTTGACCAGGCTGTGCACAGTACTCATTAGTTCACCCTTGCAGCCCGGAAGACTTTGCTCCACCTCTCTTGGCTTTGCAAGAGAGGCAGTTCCACCGAGCGCCAGGAAGAGCACCCCGCCAGAGACCGCCGCCAGAGGACCGCCGACAAAAAAGAACCTGAAGGAAAAACAACACCAACCACCACCACAGGGGTGCCTGGTAGGGGGGGGGGGGGGCTGTTGATCCAGTGCCAGCCATTGTGCCAACCATTGTGGCAATCGTGACACAAAAACCAGAATCCTTGACCAGGCTGTGCACAGTGCTCATTAGTTCACCCTTTCAGCCCGGAAGACTTTGCTCCACCTCTCTTGGCTTTGTATTGGATGGTTTGTGGTTGGTGGTGAGTAGTTGCTTTAGAGTGGGGAGCTAGGGTTGCCTGGTAATCAGCGGGAGAGCTGGAGGTGTGGGGACATGGTGGAGCAGCAGTCAGCAATGGTGTGACCTAGAAGTGGCTTCATGCCTCTCTAGGAATTGCCAGAAATGCTACAGTAAAACCAGAGTTTCCAGTGATTCCTAAAGAGGACTGCCATAAATTCCAGGTTTTCCTTGGAAATGATGGCCCCTTCTGCTTCTGCTCCGATGGGAAATGAGCTCTGGGGCCGGGGGGCTGGCAAGCCTGCGGAGGCTTTCTGTAGGTAAGAACAAGCTCCAAACATCTTGAATTGCTCCTGTTAGACTGTGGATCCCACTATGTAGGATAAGGTTCTTGAGATAAGACATTTTCCCCAAGCATATATAGCTGGGCTATTTCAATATACCGGTAATTATTTTCTTCACTTCTAAAAGTATAGCTTCTCCTCTGTGCTATCTTATGGAACATGAGAGGCAATAAAGCTGCTCTCTGTACAAGTTGTGTACAAGTGAAAAATATAAACTGTTGCAGTATGCCTGACCTATATGGTCAGGGTCCTGCATGCCTGAGGGACTGCCTTTCCTCTCATGTTCCCTGGAGAGCACTTCATTCAGGGGCACAAAATCGGTTGGCCCTTCTAGGCCCCAGGGATGTCAGACTGGCAGCAACCAGGGCCAGGGCCTTCTCACTGGCGGCTCCATTCTGGTGGAATGAGCTCCTGGAAGAGATCAGGGCCCTGCGGGACCTTTTACAGTTCTGCAGGGCCTGTAAGACAGAGCTCTTCCACCAGGTGTTCGACTAGGAGCTGCACCATTCACTGAGAAGTGTCCCTGTGCCCTGGCCTTGACATCTGTGCTTCCAGCCTGTGCCCGGGGTCTTACCATCGTGTCCTCAGCCATGCCTGCCATTTAACAATGAGGACTGAGCTGGTGTGAAAGAATAACCATCCAACAATCACCCAAGTTCCATCATAAAGAACTGTTGCTCTTATTACTGGTATGTTCCAGCGTTTTATACGTTTTAAATGATTGTTAATTTAAAGTTATTTATATGCTGATGATGTTTTTAACTGCATTTGTACTTTATGAATGTTGTAAGCTGCCCTGAGCCCACCTCGGTGGGGAGGGCATGATATAAATCGAATGAATGAATGAATGAATAAATAAATAGATGTTGTAGTATTTCAAGACTTAGACAAAAGGAAAGGGGCAGTAGCTCAACGGTAGAGCATCTGCTTGACACGCAGAAGGTCCTAGGATCAATCCCCAGCATCTTCAGTGAAAAGGATCATGTAGTAGGTGATGTGAAATACCTCTACAGGAGAGCCACTGTCTGTCAGAGTAGACAATACTGACCTTGATGGACCTGTGCTCTCATTCAGTATAAAACAGCTTCATGTGTTCATGTGAAATGTTGGTAGCTAGAATTTTTCTCATCTCTGCTTAATTGTGTGGCTTGATTCCAACATGCAGAAGAGTCAGGTGGGAATGGAAAGAGAGAGAAAGCCAAGGCAGAAGAACAGACTGCCATTTCAGATGGCTGATGAACGAACGATCCTGGAAGTTCATACTTTTTGGAATGTTCTCCTATATTAAAGACTCCCTACAAGGAGAAAAACGGCACAGCAAGCAAAAAGAGGGCATAGAATGGAGCTTACAGAGGGCTGAGTTTGGGGAGAGAATTTGACTTCAGAGAGCTCAGCAGGGATTTGATTTGATTCTATAGATTTCACCTGCCAAAGCTGCCATTTCCTCCAGAGGAACTGATCTCTGTAGTCTTGTGATCAGTTGTAATTCTGGGAAAGCCCACTTGGAGGTTGGCGGCCCTACTGTAGGCCGAAGTGGTACAGCCCTTTCTGCACCTCAGGGCTCTGCCACCCCATGACCACTCTTCTGCATGTGTTTGAACCATGGCTTAAGACTTCTTGCACGTTCCTATTAAATGGTTGGGAGCAGGCCCTCTCCCAAGTGGCCTGGGCAATTATTTGTATTTATAAATTGGGCTTCTAGACTGCCCTCCCCTGTAAAACAGGGCTCCGGGCAGTATACAACAACAACAACATTCATAGTCAACAATTAAAAACAAAAATAAAGACAACAATTAAGATATCTGGATGGCACCAAAAACGCCAGAGTGTGCCACTGCCTGTGGGGGAGGGTCAAGAAAACAGAAGTTCCAGGCAAGGTGGAAACTCTCGCTGTCCTCAGCCAAATGCCTGGCAGAACATCTCTGCCTTACAGGCCCTGCGGAACTGCATTAGGTCCTGCAGGGCACGGATGTTATTTGGCAAAGAGTTCCACCAGGTTGGAGCCAGGGCCAAAAAGGCCCTGGCACTAGTAGAGGACAACTGGATGAATAAGGACACATTAAGAATGATGACATATTAAACCAAAATAAGGCATCAAAAAAGACTGAGATGTAATTTTTTTTTAATTAACTTATGCTTTTCTGGTCTTTTTATCTGTGCAAATGCACTAACTATTGAAAAGAAATCTGAATTTGGAGTCCTCCTTTAGAGCTTGAGGCCCAGACCTAATGGCCCTCCTGGCCCCCTCCCATTGATCCTGGTTGGGAGTAGGGGAAGCCACAAACTGGAACACATTTGATAGATGAAAATATTGCCGTCAGCAGCAGCTGCAGTCCCCCATGAGTTCACATCCTGTCTGTTTGCCTGTCTGCCATCTGTCCTGAATGGTCGTCAAGCAGCTTTGCAGCTGCACAGTAGCTGTGATAGCAGAGTTCCATTTCCTTGCCTGCTGGGAGCTTCTGCATCTGTGCAGTAGACATCACGATTCTACCCAGAGTCATGGATTGGTTTGGTAATTAAATAATGTGAGGGCATATAACTACATCTCCAGAAACACAAAATAACATTGATAACATGGACTTTAATTAACACCAAATGAGAAGACTTTTAAAATGTGGTATTTATTTATAATTGCTGTCTGTCTGACTGATTTGCTCACTTTTTATTTATGCAATTGGCTGTGTACTAAAGCTGGGGCTCAGAGATCTCCTGGAATTGCAGCAGATCTCCAGACTACATAGATTGGTTTCCCTGGAGACAGTGGCTGCTTTGGATAGGATTGCCATCCTCCTGATGAGGGTGGGGTATTCCCCATTTTTGGGGGCCCCAATCTACCGCTGCCCAACTGGCTGGTGGGGGGAGCCCTGCCCCCGAGCAGCCCTGTCCATACTGATGTGCCCAGCGCGATGATGTCACCCAGAGATGATGTCATCACATGGGACATGTTGTGTGTGTGTGTGTGCTCTAGCATTTGAGAAAAAACTCTATGGTTACCATAGGTTTCCCCCAAAATGCTAGAGTGTCCCCCTGCAGCATGCCTTGCGCAATGACATCACCTCTAGGTGACATCATCACAGCCCCAAGAGGAAGAGAGGAGCACCCCTGCTGGAACAAAGCAGGGACCTGGCAACCCTAGCTTTCGAGTATGGATGCTATGTTGGGTTGCCAACTCTGGGTTGGGAAATACCTGGAGATTTTGGGTGTGAAGCCTGTGGAGGGTGGGGTTTGGGAGGGGAGGGACTTCAGTGGGGTATAATGCCATGGAGTCCATCCTCCAAAGCAGCCATTTTCTCCAGGTGAACTGATCTCAGTTGTAATTTCTGGAGAACTCCAGCCACCACCTGGAGGTTGTATAACAAAAAATGGCTATACAGTGGGTGTGATATACTATATCTGAAAAACACTGTAATTTTTAAGGAATATACACAAAATTCTATTTGAAATTGCAAAAAACCCCTCTTATTAACTATTCTTTAAAGATGCAGTACAAGTACTTATTGAATTTAAATATGTGAAGCTAAACCGTACATGAGGTTAACCACATAGTATTAACCATGGCAACGGATGTCCCAGGTAAATCTCCGTTTCGACCCTTTGTCAGGCCGTAATCGTACAGTAAAGCCATGAAAGAGTAGAGGGGACTAGTGCAGGATGTGCACAGGCACGCATCCTCTGTTCCCAGTTGCACTCCACCACTCAATACCAAACTGAGGAGCTCTACTATTTCCCTTGACACTGAGGCCTATTCAATGATCCACCCGACTTCACAAAGTCAAAAGCCTAATGTTTTTCAGATATACTATGCCACCTGGAGGCTGGCATCTCTAATTCTATGACAATGTATTCCCCACTTAGGTCCCCCCCTCCAAACCCTGCCCTCCCCAGGCTTACCCTTCCCACCAAATTTCCAGGAATTTCCTAACTCTGATCTGGAAATAAATACAGCAGCAGGTTTGTGGGGGAGAAGGGAGAGCAGGACTCTCACTGGGTGAGCACAACGTATGTATGAAATACTGCCAATTGCACTTTACTGTCCTGATTGAGTACATGGAAGTAACACAGCAAACAGGGGAGGGCGGGGTACAAATTAATTAATTAAATAAATAATAAAATAAAACTGTCTTGTGAAAAACTGCCTCCCTAATTCACAACCAGCAAGCAGACCATGAACTGAGCCACTGGGCATTCAAAACATCCCTAGTTGGGAGTGCAAGTATATAACCATGTCACCTGATACAGTAACATCACTGCTTAAGACAGGGAAATGCCCAACAAAATCCCATGTCCGGTGGAAAGTCTAAGGAGCATTTAAGGACATCCACTGGAGGAACTTTTCACCATGTCATTATTCTGAGAGTAGCAGAGAGGAAAATACACGAGGCAATAAATAAATAAATAAAATGAACCCCATTGCTGCTAAGCCCTGTCTCCATAGCATTGATTAGGAGACACTGCTCATTGATTTTAAATTCAGCATTAACTTTAATGGGGTCTATGGGGTACTTGTTTGTTTTAATTAATATGAGAGAGTTTTCTGTGGTGTCTTCCAGGAAACAAAGAGATCAAGAAAAAGGAGCATTGGGGAACATTACAAACAGAAATACTGTGTGAACAGGACTGCATCAAACACACTTTGATTACCCATCCGAAGGACAAATGACTAGGACATTAAACAAGACAATTTAACTATGATTTCTGCTTTCTGGGCCTCTTAAACCCAACAAGTTGTTTCCCCTCGGAATGAACATAAATGTGCCTATTTTGCTATGAATCATTTTTTTATCTAGGAGTCATCTAAGGTTATCTTATGTGAAGGTAAATTAAGGTGGCTTTTTAAGGGGAAGCTCCCCAGAGGCTGCTTGCTTTGGGAAAGTGTGTGTGTGTGGGGGCACTGATGCCGGCTGTTGCGATTAGAGTCTGGAAGTCGGCCACATGATGTTTAAGTGAACATGCCTATATTGTTTCTCTCCATCCCCCATCACAGCCTCTCGGTCGAAAGTGCCGTCAAGTCGCAGCTGACTTATGGTGACCCTCATGGGCAGTGTTCCCTCTAAGCTGAGTTAGTGTGAGCTAGCTCAGTTTTTTAGCCTCTGGCTCACACATTTTTGTCTTAGCTCAGGAAGGATGGCTCCAGAGCAAACTAATTTATGTAGTAGCCAAATTGCTTGCTCACAACTTTAATGCCAGTAGCTCACAGAGTAGAATTTTTGCTCACAGGACTCCATAGCTTAGAGGGAACATTGCTCATGGGGTTTTCAAGACAACAAGAAGAAGAGATTGGATTTATACCCCGCCCTTCACTACCCGAAGGAGTCTCAGAGTGGCTTACAAACTCCTTTCCCTTCCCCTCCCCACAACAGACACCCTGTGAGGTAGGTGGGGCTGAGAGAGCTCTGACAGAAACTGCTCTTGGAACAGCTGTGGCAGAACTATGACTTGCCCAAGGTCATCCAGCAGGTGCAAGTGGAGGAGTGGGGGAATCAAACCCGTTTCTCCCAGATCAGAGTCCGTGCACTTACCCACTACACCAAACTGACAAGAGAGGTTCAGAGGTGGTTTGCCATTCTCTGCTTCTGTATCAGGATCCTGGTATTCCTTGGTGGTATCCCATCCAAATACTGACTGGGGCCAAGCCTGCTTAGCTTCTGAGATCTGATGAGATTGGGCTAGCCAGGGTGATCCAGGTCAGGGCTTCTGTAGCTGCAGGACTGAGCAAAGGCATGGGGTAGTGCTTAATCTGGTGGTGCACCAGAGACCTATTCTGCTGCCTTGTGGCTAGGGATCTGCCATTTCAAGATTTTCATTTTAATTTTATATTGAATTTGGGGGGGAGGGCATGCTTGGAGGTTTGGGACAGGGTTTGGATGCAGAGTGCTGGATCCAGACTCAGCTGGCAATTTCCACCCATTCCCCCTCCCACAGCAGATCAGTTGTTTGGTGTGGGGGGGTGGGAGGCAGGAATGTTCCACTAATTTAGTTGTTAGCCAACTCAGAGGGAACTAGGGTTGCCGACCTCCAGGTGGTGGCTGGATGTCCACTGGGATTTATATTTGATCTCCAAGCGACAGAGATCAGTTCACCTGGAGAAAATGGCCACTTTGGAAGGCGGGCTCTATGGCACCAAACTGACAAGAGAGGTTCAGAGGTGGTTTGCCATTCTCTGCTTCTGTATCAGGATCCTGGTATTCCTTGGTGGTATCCCATCCAAATACTGACTGGGGCCAAGCCTGCTTAGCTTCTGAGATCTGATGAGATTGGGCTAGCCAGGGTGATCCAGGTCAGGGCTTCTGTAGCTGCAGGACTGAGCAAAGGCATGGGGTAGTGCTTAATCTGGTGGTGCACCAGAGACCTATTCTGCTGCCTTGTGGCTAGGGATCTGCCATTTCAAGATTTTCATTTTAATTTTATATTGAATTTGGTGGGGACGGCATGCTTGGAGGCTTGGGACAGGGTTTGGATGCAGAGGGCTGAATCCAGACTCAGTTGGCAATTTCCACCAATTCCCCCTCCCACAGCAGATCAGTTGTTTGGTGTGGGGGGGTGGGAGGCAGGAATGTTCCACTAATTTAGTTGTTAGCCAACTCAGAGTGAACTAGGGTTGCCAACCTCCAGGTGGTGGCTGGATGTCCACTGGGATTTATATTTGATCTCCAAGCGACAGAGATCAGTTCACCTGGAGAAAATGGCCACTTTGGAAGGCGGGCTCTATGGCATTATGCCCCACTGAAGTCCATCCCCAAACCCTGCGCTCCTCAGGCTCCACCCCCAAAATCTCCAGGTATTTCCCAACCTGGAGCTGGCAACCCTGGAGTGAACACAGAAGCTGCCTACTACTGAATCAGATCCTTGGTCCATCAAGGGCAGCGTTGTCAACTCAGACAGGTAGCAACACTTCAGGGTCTGAGATAGATATTCCCCCCCCCACACATTGTTTCCTGCCTGACCCTTCTGCAAATGTGAGAATGAGCACAGAGATAGAAATGCTTCATTTCCTGCTTGATGTGTATTGTGTAGTGGGTTGCCGTATGGACGAACGACAAACAACGACGTAGTGCATAGCACGCTTTATTGGTACACAACAAGGATAGGGGACAAACGGCCGGCAGGCCAACTATATACACAACCAGGGGACACACCCCTGGGTCCCATTGGTGGGTTTGAATCTCCCGCCACGGTCCCAATGGTTCCCCCAGTGGAGGGACTAGGATCCTAGTCCCTATTGTTGTGCCGGACTGAAGCTCAGGAGTGTGCGCTGGCCTCTGGTGGCGGTCAGCGGACACAACAATGTGGGAAACCTATCAGTCTCTGCTTGATCTGGTTGTTGGGCTGGGTCCCAGCAGCCAAAACCGAAAAAAGGATGTAATGTCCTGGGGCGGGGAGAGGTCAGTAATAGCGGATGATGTGCACTACCTCCGGGGCAGCCTGCTAAGCAACACAGCAGGGAAAAACAAAGCAGCACAGACAATTAAAACATGGGCCGGAGCCTGACTCTCCTAGTGCAAATGTGAGAATGAGCACAGAGATAGAAATGCTTCATTTCCTGTTTGATGTGGGAAACCTATCAGTCTCTGCTTGATCTGGTTGTTGGGCTGGGTCCCAGCAGCCAAAACCAAAAAAGGGATGTAATGTCCTGGGGAGGGGAGAGGTCAGTCATAGCTGATGATGTCCACTACCTCCAGGGCGGCCTGCTAAGCAACACAGCAGGAAAAAGCAAAGCAGCATAGTCAATTGAAACATGGGCCGGAGCCTGACTCTCCTAGCACTTCTGGAATTTTACTGCTGCTGATCCAGCCAAGGCATGGAAATGCTGGAGAAAGGAGTTTGAGCATAGAGTTTTTTCTCAAATGCTAGAGCTTCCCCCCGCAACATGCCCTGCTCGATGACATCATGTCCGGGTGACTTCATCACGCCAGGCACGTCAGCGTGGATGGGGCTGCTTGGGGGAGGGGCTCCCCCACCAGCCAGCTGAGCAGCTGCGGATGGGCCCCCCCTAAAGCAGGTAAACTTCCATCCCCATTGGAGGAATGGCAACCCTGGCTCTCCTATAAAGCTTTACCCTTTTGGTTTTCCTGTTCTGTTTGCAAAGCTAGATCCAGATATAATATAGCTCAAACTAGGGAGGCCAGCCTTCAGGTGGGACTTGGGGATCCCCTGGGATTTCAGCTCATCTCCCGACTACAGAGCTCAGTTCCCCTGGAGAAAATGGGTGCTTTGGAGGGTGGACTCCAGGGCTATTTTTGGGCAGGAACGCACAGGAACGGAGTTCCGGCTGGCTCCCAAGTTGGCCACGCCCATCAGGAACTCATTAGCATAATAGGCCACACCCAACAGCAGAAACTCATTCGGATTGACTACAATTAGGGGTGTGTGGCCTAACATGCAAAAAGCCCTGGGTTTTGACAACAAACAAGGTAAAGAGAATAAGAAGCAAAAGGTGGGTGTGGCTGGATGACCACACTTCAGGTAACATGGGGGTGTGGCCTAATATGCGAATGGGCTGTGCTGTCAGGGGTATGGCCTATTATGCTAATGAGTTCCTGCTGGGCTTTTTCTACAAAAAAAGCCCTGGTGGACTCTATGGCCTTGTACCCAATTGAGGCCCCTGTGTGCAGAGTTCGTCATCAGTTGTATCCTGGAGCATCTTCTAACGGACTCGATGAAACAAAATGAAGCAGTGGAACACTTATAAGGCAACAGGATGCTTACGTATGCTTATGCCACTGTATCAAGGACATTGGTAGCAACCTGGAAGCTTTGGAAATGTAGCTAGCTGTCTTTTTCAGTGACAGAACTGGATGTAGGAGGAGAGCAAGTGGGGAAGATCATGCTCGCTTGCTTGGAGCAGATGAGGGTATAAATGAGTGAGTTTGTCTTCTGCCCCAAGGCACTTAAGGTCTACATGAACCATGAGGGTTAGTAGCCTGGAGCTGTCTGAAAGATCTGCTGGGAGAGAGGGAGGAGAAAAGGAGGGTATAAATGAATGAACAAAGTTAAATGAGACTGAACAGAGATTAGCATCTTTGTGAGCAGCTGTTGCAAGAAACAGGTTTAACACTGAACTGGTAGTGGAGGAAAATACCATCAAATCACAGCCGATTTATGGTGACCTCCTAGGGCTTCCAAGGCAAGAAGCTAACAGAGGTGGTTTGCCATTGGCTGTCTCTGCAGAGCCCCTGGAATTCCTTGGAGGTCTCCCATCCAAATACTGACCAGGGCCAACCCTGCTTAACTTCTGAGGTCTGATGAGATTGGGCTAGCCTAGCCCATCGTGGCCAGGAATGCAAAACAACTGCTTAGAAATTTTCAGGGGAGTACAAGTTTCTACAGAGCAGATAATGATGCTAGGAGGTACACCAGAGGTACAGGCTCGGCACATGCAGTACAAAAACTTGTTAGGGCTTCGTCATGAGCAGAACATGCTGTCTAATGGAGGGTTGCTCAGGAGACTATGGCTGTACTAATGGAAATAGTGTGAACAGATAAAAAAAATCATATGAAGATTATGTACAGATTAGGATACAGGGTCTGGCAGCAATCTTCTAGACAGTGATAATGCTGAAGAAAATGTTACTTTTCATTTTTAAAATAATTATATAGTATTACTGAGCAACAGACTATATTTCATGGCTGTTCTGTACTTTTTGCAGCGACAAACACAAAACTGATATTGAGATTCCCAGAATATTCTCTCCCAGCAAACCCTCTGCCTCCCTCCTAGGTTTGTTACTAAGAGAGAGTTGACTGTTTCTGTTCTTTACCCACAGTTCGAGAAATGTTGCATTAAACCAGGAGGCCAGATGCTATTTACAGATAATGAGAATACCTTGACACTTATCAGCAAATCCAGATTTAACAATGGCAATTCTGATGAAGTCAAGTAACAGATTAACAAAGCCAGAATGGTACTCAGAGAAAACCTGTTGTAAGAGACAACAACAGAACACCTCTAGCGGTCACATACAGCTCTCAACTCAAAACAGTTCAACGCATTAGCAGTGACTTACAACCTCTACTGGATAATGACAGTTCTCTTCCACAAGTACTGGGGGGGGGGGGCAGACCTTTTCTTCCACACAGACAGTCCCCCGATCTCAAACAACTACTCACCCACAGTAATAAAACATCTAATTTGAACATGGACAGGGTACCAGAGCTTTTAATAAACCCACAATCACTGGACCTAACAACATCAACCACACTATCTCTGGCTTATTCACTTGCTCATCTTCTAACATAGTATATGCCATTAAATGCCAGCAGTGCCATTCAGCTCACTACATCAGGCAAACAGGTTAAACCTTACACCAAAGGATAAATGGACACAAATCTGACACCAAGACTCACAAAACTGAGAAACCTGTAGGAGAACATTTTAACCTCCCAGGGCACTCAGTGGGAACCTCAAAGTAGCTGCATTATTGCAAAGGAATTTCAGAAACAGACTGTAATGGGAAATTGCTGATTTGCAAATTATTACAACACTCAGGACAATGGAACCCCCAGGGCTTAACAGAGATATCTCGTTCTTATCTCACTACACATGTGAAGTCACTCAGTTCTCACTTATATCCAGAATTAAACTTTGTGATCTTAAAGGTGCCACCAGACTCAAACTTACTTCTCACATCTGTTGTTAACTCTTTATTATCTGTATGCCAATTTGCTGCTATTCAAAGGTCTTACCAAATGTGTTATTCCAACTTTAACTGTATTTATTGCTCAGTTACTTATGCATCTTGACTGTAATTAGCCCTTCCTACCAACTACCCCTCCCCTGTCTCTACCTATGAAGTGTGCTTCTACACATGCTAAGTCTCTCAGTCGTTGCTTATACCCAGAGTTTAACTTCGTTGGTCTTGGTGGTGCCAGGGGATTCAAACTTGGTTCTCGCATCTATTTCTCAACTCTTGTATTTGTATGCTAATTTACTGCTATTCACAGATCTTACCAACCACTTTAATCCAGTCTCAGCTATAATCGCCCAGTTGCTTATGCATCTTAACTCTAATTAACCCTTCCTGGCAACTAACCCTCCCTCCCCATTTTTGTAATGGTTGAGGAAGTCTTTTTTCCACTGTATCTGAAGAACTGTGCATGCACATGAAAGCTAATACTTTGAATAAAACTTTGTTGGTCTTAAAGGTGCCACTGGACCCAAACTTTGTTCTAACCCTTAGAACAATAAGTGTTATTGGTTAGCCTTTTATATGTAGAATGGGAATTCTGTGGTTCACTTTGGGAGAAACTACTTGTGTCAGGCGACTGAAACACGAATTTGCCAATATACTAACACATTGTGGCTCAGCAGCTTGGCGGTCCTATGAAACCCTCAGGAAATCTGCGCATTTCTGTTTTGGACACAGCACTAAAATGCAGCCATTACTCACTGCCAGCCATTGATGATACAGGATCTACCCAAGGTCTGCTTGGTGTTTGATGTAAATAACAGATTCTGGCATTCTAGAACTGGGCCCATAGTTCAGCCATCCACCACTTTTGCAACCCCATTTGGCAAGTATTATTAGCAACATATCCCTATGGGGATCAGCAGAGTTCCTAGGAGAGTTCTAGCAAAGGCTAAACCAAGGGATACAGGATATTTTGAGCTGCGGAATGGTTACTGATGACAATTGTGGGAGCAGGAGAATCTGAAGCAGAGGCAGCAGAGGCCCCAGCAAAAAGGCTGTATCTTTTTGGAATGCTGTAGAAAAAGAAATATAAAACAAAATGCATTCAGGACTGAAGCACAAGGCATTCATTGGCCATCTGTTGACGTCAGGGGCCCTGAAAAAGAGGGAGCTTTTTGGAAGATGCCGAGAGCCAGATGTTAAAGGAGGCCAGAGATTCTTGGGAATGGAAAATGACTTGGCATTTTTTGCACGGGTTAGCCGACTGCTGTGAACTATTCCAACAGCTGTCACAAAGAGCTGGAATGGGGATGATCAGAAAGTCATCAGTAGGAATTGGAGTAAATTACGGACCCATGAGCCAAGAGCTTTGTACGAAATGCTACAGAGCAGGTGATTCATTACTGTTCAATTGTGATGTCTCCCAGACAAGGATAGAAGGTGCCATGTCACAGAGATAGCAGCCAATTGCATTTTCTAGTAGAGTGCTGTCGAAAACTGGAACAGGGCATAGGCAGATTGGGAACGAACTATTGGCTGTGCTTTTTGGGAAATGGAATGCTTCTATCAGCTCATATTTGGCCAGACAGTAGGTGCCCAATCAGTCCATAAGCCACTGGAAATGATTATGTATTGCTGAATGTTCCAATCATGCCTCTGTGAATTTTCATGCAGCTACACAACTATGATTTGCACATCCAGAACTACCCAGGCTAATGAGTCATACTAGCAGGCACTTTAAGCTGAGCTTAGTTCATAGAGCCCAGTGAAAAGGCCTCAATAGAGAAGGGCATAGAATCAATTAATATGCTGCAGTACCTACCAGTTTCTCACTTCTGCTTATAATTGGTAGGAGCAGCAACATCTGAAGACCAGGGTTTACTGACAGTCACATGCATTATCCTTGAGGGCTGACCTGAGGTGAAGCATCCGCTACTGCTGAGGCTGTATTCTATTTCTCAGTGTGGAAGAGGCTCGATGTACAAGATGGGATTCTCTTTAAATGAGGCAGAACTGTTGTCCCTGAGGCTTAGCCATGATGAAAGGGGTATGTTTGACACTTGGGAACTGAGAGCTGTCTGCAAGAGAGCAAGGTAATGTGCATATTGATGCAGCATGAATGCACAGTTGAAACCATATGGAGAAAAATGCAAGATGTGTAATTCTCATGCAACGGGGCCATGGCTCAGGGGCAGAGCATCGGCTTTGCATGCAGAAGGTCTCAAGGGTTGGAAAAGGCAATGTCTGTTGTACAAAGAAGAAGAGAGGAAGATCCTGAAGGGGGTAGCAAGAAGACAATTAGATAGGATAGTGAGGACAGCACCTTCTCTCTCCTGTGAAGTGTCATTCCTTTTCTGTCTCTTGGGGCAATTTCCTGCTTCTTCTCAGAAGTGCCACACTCAGTCTTACCCTCTCTCTCAGCTAGAGATGTAGTTAGGAACCTCTTTCCGTCTCTCCTCTTTCCTATCAAGTAGATTAGTTCCTAAATAAACCTTTATCTACTCTTTAATCAGGTTGTGCACCGTCACTGTGTTGATTACTCTGCCAAAATCAAGTTCAGTCCCAGCATCTCAGGTAGTGGGTGATATGAAAGGCCTCTGCCTGAGACCATGGAGAGTGGCCGCCAGTTAAAAGAAACAGTGGTCCCGGCCACACGGGTCGGATAACATTAACATGGGGGGGAGGTGTGGCTATTTGCGTCATCGTAGTTTGATTAAGCAATCAGACTTGACGGCGATGCAGCGGGGTTTTGTCAGTCGGCACCCGCAGCAAAGACGACGGCCGGAGGGAATAGCCACACGCTAGCGCGATCACACCAACTGAGTCCGTCAGCAGCCCGTGGCAAACCGGTTGATAGTACTTGTTTGCAGGTACATTTTAACTGCGGGTTTTCGGCGGGAAGCCACGGGTGCGCTATACTTGTCAAATGTGGCTGTGTGATCGCTCACGGATAATCCACCTGGCATCTGTGGCTCTCCCGTGGCAAATTTGCCGTGTGAACGGGGCCAGTACTGGATTGATAACCAACTGGGTTTTCCTGCATGGACAATTTGGATGTTTGCTATAGCACAACAGTAGCATAGTCCAGTGGTTCTCAACCTTCCTAATGCCGTGACCCTTTAATACAGTTCCTCATGTTGTGGTGACCCCCAACCATAAAATTATTTTTGTTGCTATCATAAGGCTATTGAAAACGTGTGTTTTCTGATGGTTTTAGGCAACCCCTGTGAAAGGGTCATTCAACCCCCAAAGGGGTCGCGACCCACAGGTTGAGAACCGCTGGCATAGTCTCTAGGGATGTGTGGGTACAGCCTAAATTTCAGACAACAGGAAGTCAAAAAAGCCACTTTCCCCATTATAGGATAACTTGTATCCTTAGATAATGACCCACGGTTTGTATTGAAATTCTAGTGGGGGGGGGGGAGGTTATATGGAACTTCTGCAATTAAATTGTTATTTTTAAAAGGAAAGATGTATCAGTGCAGGTGGAACTAAACTTGGGAGTTAGGAAAGCAGAGAGGAGGTATACCTCAGTTACACAGAGGAAGAACACAGGTAGAGGAAACCAGGCAGTGACTCAGTGCAACAGCCAAATGAGAGAGGAAAAGGGATCCTGAGGAGAGGAGGTTAAGCAGGCCTCTGGAATAAAAGAGTTTGTATTATATATCTGGAGTTCTGACCAATTCCTAGTGGGAGCAAACATCTGTTGCAGCGTTAATGGATTTGATTTCCCCCCACATACTTTTAGAAAAGTAACTGGAGCAAATTCCATGTTGCAAAACATTTGACCTTGTCTTATTACTGTAGCTCTGCTTTCAGCCGGGTACCTCCTGCCATCTGAAATGCTTCTGCAAATGGGCCCCTAAGAGCATCGGCCTCTGCATTGTTCAGCTCGTTTCCATACAGGGAAACGGCGCTTTCTCCTTTCCCGAACGTAAATATATTGGCCTTTCGAGTTGCAGCGGCAGGAGTGCTTTTTACATTGCAGCTGTTTAGCTTCTCTAGATGGATGTGCTGAGAGAGAACAAGCCATGAGTCAACACTGTGGAGGTGTTCCACTTGCCTCGCGTAGCCTTTTTTTGTTTTCCAAATACCAAAAACTGGTCAGTCCATTTGAAGAAATGCCAGCTGAACTGAGATTTATTTTTCTTGGGTACAAATCTGGGGGTTGTATAATAAACAGAAGCACCTTAATTCATTGATCCCTAAAGAAACATTTAGATGTGGTGGCAGGCACAGGGAGAACCAGGCAAAATGTTCTTTATATTTAATGAGGAACTGGAACCCAATGAGCACTATATCACTCTTGACAGGGCCACTACGAGTCAAGCCACAGATTTCGTGTGTGGAGGAAGTTGGGTTGCTTACTGTGGCTAGGAAAATTGCTGGAGATTTGGGGGCGGTACCTGGAGAGGGACAGCATGACATCACTTTCAGAGAACCCCAGATGTGATGTCATGTTTCTCTAGGAATTGCCAGAAACTCTATTGTTTCATAATAGAGTTTTCAGTGATTCCTTGAAAAATATGATGTTGCTTCCATTTTTCTGAGAAGTGCTGTCAAGACAGCATTTTTTTTTAAATTATCCTGCTGGTCACTGGAAGGTTGGCAGACAAGGACTGCTGGGGGCAGAGGGTTTCCCACCCCATGTGGGAACATGGTAATCCTACATAGAGTCCACTGTATCATGTTGCTGTTTTCTCAAGGGGAATTGATCTCTGTAGTGTGGAGATCAGCGGCAAGTTGAGAAGTTCCAAGCCCCTCCTGAAGGGTGGCTTTCCTAGGAGAAAGGGAGGCAGGCCGGTTACTTCTGGTCAACTGGCAGCTTTGTGTTCACACCGCATGTTAGAGGATATTGTGCGTAGGGTTCCCAACTCTGGATTAGGAAATCCTTGGAGATTTGGGGGTGGAGATGCTACGCCAGTAAAGTTCCTAGGAAGGAACAACACGATCATCCCCACCTAGAGCTGTCCAGCATTAAGAAGAAGAAGAGGAGGAGGAGCAGATTGGATTTATACCCCGCCCTTCACTACTTGAATGAGTCTCAGAGCATCTTACAGTCTTCTTTCCTTTCCCTTCCCCTCCCCACAACAGACACCTTGTGAGGTTGGTGGGGCTGAGAGAGCTCTTTCAAGAACTGCTCGTGAGAGGACAGCTCTGAAAGCACTTGTAACTGACTCAAGGTCACACCAGCAGCTGCATGAGGAGGAGTGGGGAGTCAAACCCGGTTGTCCCAGATTAGGGTCTGCACTCCTAACCACTACACCAAACTGGCAACACAGATTTGGACAACCACATCATTCACCTGCCACATGTGGCTCCTTCCTGCAGAAGCTATGGGGACAATGTACAATCTATATGGCATGCAGTGGATCCAGAGGCTGGTGACAGAGTACACACTTTGCATGCGTAAGATCCCAGGATCAGTCCCTCTTATTGCCCATTAAAAAAGAGAAACAACTGTAGGTAGAATGGCCGGGAACCCTGCCTCAGACCTTGGAAAGTACTGTCAGGCCAAATAGATAGAACTGGACTAAAAGATCAGACTCAGTTTGTCAGCTTCATATGTCAAGGGGTTCCCCCATCACTTTAGTAACACATATTGAGCAACAGTCTTTCATTCAGTGTGTGTTCAGCCACCCAAGCACACCCTATGTGGATTTCTGGCTTCACAGACCACCACTGAGGTCTGGATTGTGATTTTACTGGAAGACGGATTAAAGAGAGGCTGTTAATTTGTGTTTACGGTTCCCTTTCTTGGCAGTCAGTCCTCTGAGATCAATATGGCCACCGTGTGCTCTCAGCAGTATGCAGTAACAGCAGGAGCAGCAGCATCTGCCCAGGAATTGATCTGGCTTCCTTGAGATGGAAGGAAAGGAAGATTAAATGCAAGCGATTTGTTCAGTGTCTCTGTGAAGCAATCAGACACTGCAGATTAAAGAAGGCCGGTCACCTCCTAGAATACAAGTGGGATTTAGTGACCCGTTAAAAGCAGTGAATGCATTTCCTGTGAGTTACCAACGCTTGGAGTAAAAAAACCCCGAAGAGTAGATGGAATTGAGGGACTGTTCTCTGTGCGTGTGTTTTCTTTCTCAAGTTAAAAGGGCCATATGCCCCCACTCTTTAGGTGATCAGAGCTGGACTTTGGTTGGAAAAGGGTGGGGAAAGCGTGGGTTTGAGTCTTGCCTACCTCTTCCAAGGACTCATCATAGTGCTTTGAGCAAGCTGATACGTCTATGTTCATCTTCACACATACTGCACTAGAGCAGCAGCAGTGCAGCTACTGCTATTTCTGAGGTTCCGTCCAAGCCCTTGCCTCTTGGGATACATACTGCTTTCATGATATGTAAACACATCATCTGGAAGAAGCATGTGGGTGAAAGTTTTTGTGCCTACTTGGATCAGCTTGGGAGCACTGAAGAAGCAGCAGCAACCATACCAGTCCTGGTATGTGTAAAAGGGATCTCGACTTCAGTTCTCCATAATGGAAGAAAGGCAAGTGTTGTGGCAAGAGCTAAAACAAACGAAGGGCTCTAGACCTGTTATCAGAAGTAAAATGTAGGTCTTCAGTCGTACAGTAGCAGTAAAACTGGGGAGAATAAGAAAAATCTGTCTGGATCAGACAGAGTCCATTTAGACTGATATTCTGTTTCCCGGATCCCTCTGGAAGCTGCAAAAAGGAAGCCACACGAAAACAACAAATGTCCCTTCTCATTTGCATCACTTAGTTTTTAGCGCTAAACTGCTTCTCAACATGGAGGTTCTATACAACAGTTCTATACAACTCATTCTAAAAGCCATCTAAAGCTACTTAAAGGTATTCAAGGACAGTTCCAGATAATGGATCAGAGAATGGATATCTCTGCTGTCAACAGAGGTGTATCTATTTCAGACGTGATGTAGCCCAGATATTGAGAGAGCATGGCGTTCCACGTTGTAGAATATGGTTCAGCTGCATAAATTCATGTAACTTGTCTGGTTTCTTCTGGTTGCCTAATTTTGGGACCGCAGGAAAGAGAGACGGGTCTGAGAGGGGCAGCCCCACTTGGTTTGCTACAAACTCCTTTCCCCTCCCCACAACAGGCACCCTGTGAGGTAGGTGGGGCTGAGAGAGCTCTTTTGAGGGCTGCTCTTTCCAGAACAAGCTCTGAGGGAACTTGTGACTGACCCAAGGTCACACCAGCAGCTGCATGTGGAGGTGTGGGGAATCAAACCTGGTTCTCCCAGGTTAGAGTCTGCACTCTTGACCACTACACCAAACTGGCTACACCAAACAAATGCTGATCTGATCTATTGGCTTGTTAGCTAAGAACCACTGACAGATGATCTGTTGTGGGGAGGGGAAGGAGATTGTAAACTGCTCTGAGATACCTTTGGGTAGTGAAGGGTGGGATATAAATCCAATCTCTTATACTTCTTATAATTGTCATCACTGCAGTCTCAGTATTCCTCCACCACCTTCCATCTCACCTTGATGCTGGGTTACCACACAGCCTTCTTCGTTCCTGATTCTGAAGATTCTGGCTGACAGGATCGAAATTGTGACAAATCTTGTGGCAGCTGACCCCTTTTGATGAACCGTCCTCCATCACATTCGTCATGTGAGACCTCCAAGTTTCTGCTCTGATGCTTGTGAAGACAGACATTTAAAGAACTGTCAGGTTCTTTACCCAGCTAGAACTGCACATAGCAGAAGATGGAACACTGGGTCATCTCACAGGCTTGCCTCTTGTGAATCAGTCAGCTGTTTACCTTCTTTTAAATGTTTGTAAATTTCGAGACCTGAATGCCGCATGACGGAGTGAGCTCCCGTCTCTGGTTCCAGCTCCTGCCAATCTAGCAGTTCGAGAGCAAGAAATTGCAAGTAGATAAATAGGTACCACTTTGGTGGGAAGGTAACAGCGTTCTGTGTGCCTCGGCATTTAGTCATGCCGGCCACATGACCACAGAAATGTCTTCGGACAGCGCTGGCTCTTTGGCTTGGAAACGGAGATGAGCACCGCAACCCTAGAGTCAGATTCTACTGACTTTCGAGCAAGGGAAACCTTTACCTTTACCTTAAATTGTATGCATACGTACCAAATTAAACCACACTTGTAAGACATGAAACAAGTGTAGAACAGCTAGATTAGAGACTAGTAGCACCTTAGAGGTCAACAAGATTTGGGGGGGGGGGTGTCTATGCATGCAAGATGGTTGGAGGTTGGAGCACCTTCCCTATGATGAAAGGCTGAAGAGTCTGGGATAGGGTCCCCTGCCCCCACGCCCACCCCCTGTGGCTGATCAGCTGGTTGGGGGTGGATTTACCAGAAGCAGGAGGGAGGATTTAATTTCCTCCCTGAACTTATTGGTAGTGCAGTGTGGGGAACTTACAGGGTACCCTATATATTCTTGCGTGTTTTTCATTACAAGACAAAAATCAGCTGCAGGGGAGGACTGTTTAAATTGGCAAAGGCAGCATGAGGGGGATCTAGGCTGTGGTCACACTGGAGGCTTGGCACGATCTGGGTGCACCTCTAATTGCACTGGTTTAAAGTGTTGCAGGGCAAACCAACCTGGGCCAGTTTCCCTGTGCGCTCGTCTGGTGTTCAGGCATTCACATTACTGCAGCGTCTCAACCATGGAGCACGCTGTCTGGTCATTTTTTAGTGCAGGTGGGTGACTCTAGCTTCATTCTCACATCTCTTTGTTAACTCTTGCGTTTATGTGCTAATTTGCTGCCATCCTTTGATCCTGCCGGCCACCTCGGCTCTGAGTGCCCCCTCCTAACAGCTGCCCTTCACCCTCGTTCTTCCTGGAAGTAGCCCTTGAGGAGACTTTATTCCAGTTTAGGTCTTCTAATAGATCCAACCCTTAAACGTTCTGTCAGCAAAGTAATCTCACATATACTATATGGTATAGAAGTTTGGGGGTTGAAAGAACAAACGCTTTCTAGCTTGGAGGTAATCCAAAATCTTTTTTAAGGCGTATCTTGGTACTTCCAAAAGGGACACCAGCAGCCCTATTAAGGGCAGAACTCGGCCTCCCCTCAGTTTATTTTATTTATTTATTTTATTTAACTTTTGACTTGCTACCCCACTCAAACCCCCCACAGGGGGTCTCTGAGCAGCTCTACAGTTAACTGTTATCCCTTACCTAAGGCCACATATATATGCAGGGGTGGGGACTGTCCTAACAGCACCCAGTGGAGGGACGTTTTGGGACAGCTCATCACTTGTCGGCATGGCTTCTACTGACTTCTTTCCTCCGGTGGTGGTACAGCGGGCCTCTCTGGCGGTCGGGGTGCTTTTCGGTGCAGCTTTCGATTCTGTCCCTTGAGGCTCCACCGCGCATGCGCCTTCCATGCTCCGACTGTTGATTGCCATTAAGTAAAGATAAAATTTGCTCTGATTTTGTTCATAACATCATTTCCCATTATACAATTCCAGATGATTTACTGTGATCTTTAGAGAACAACCATGATCTGAGGCAATGGGTGTTTAATGAAGATGCCATAATAGATTATTCTTTAATCATTCAGCCAAAATTTGCTCTCTGGTACAAAGATCATTTAAGAACTGCACACCTGGTAAATATTACTGCATACAAGCTTAGAACAGCATTTACAGCATTGCATTTCCAGACTACGCCAACAGAATTACTCCTGGGACGATACTTAAAAATACCCCAGGAACAACGTATTTGTATCTGTAAAACTTCTGTGGAGGATCTTTTTCATTATGTCATGGTCTGCCCATTGTACTGGGAACCGAGATGTAAATTCTTGACTGCAATAATAGATCAATTGCAAAAAATTTCTGACACCAATAAATTAATATTTCTGCTGTCAGATGCAGACCCTACGGTTTCCTAAAGGGTAACACTCTTCGCCTTAGCGGCTAGTAAAATCAGGGCCAAGAACATAGGAAAATTAAATGAAATTGAACTGTAAAATGGCAATGTAAAACGGCAATGTTTGAGGCTGTGTATGTGTTTCTGGAGATTGGTATCTATATTTAAGATTTTAATTAATTTAAATACTGATGCAGATTTTAGAGGTTATTATATTTTAAATCTAATTCAAATTCCAGGGCTGTAAGTTGTCTAATTTGTATATTGTTCAAATTTGAATTTTAAATTGTAATGGCCAATGGCTACACAATAAATTTTACTACTATTATTCCAATTCATTTGAAGATGTGCGCTTTGCACATGAAAGCTTACACTGTGAATAAAACTTTGTTGGTCTTAAAGGTGCCCTGGACTCAAATTTTGTTCTGCTGCTTAAGACCAACATGGCTGCCCACCTGCATTTTTGTAATGTTTATGATAAAAATTACTTAAAAATTTAAAAAAGAATGCCAGGTGACCCCCGACTTTAATTCTGAATAAATTAAAGGGGGGAAATGGGCTATAATTTTGTGAGTCTGCCAGACTTTATCCCTACATTGGAAGGGATTTTGATTGACATCAGAGCTTATTAGGTATGGATCTGACGCTACACCTGTGCATAACAAGTTGCTTGAATGACAGCTGTATAGTGGGGATGCAACAGTTATCAGCAGTACCTTGTTATTGCACTCTGCCTTGCCTTGGAGCTGAAATGCAAACCAGGCAGGAGACAGGCCATTTTCTCCTAAGGAACAGAACTTTGCAGTCTGGAGATTAGTTGTACTTCTGTGAGATCACTACCTGGAGGTTGGCAACCATAAACAATGCATATGCTTTATTCCCCCCCCCACCCTTGAACAATCTTGGGTCAAAGAAGTGCAATTTCTCCCTGGTGCTGAGATATCACCTTTACTTCCCACCTTTTGGTTTCTGCTCTTACATCTTCCTTGAGCATCCTTTTTGAGCCACAGAGCTGGAGTCAATCTGAACTCGTGGCATGAAATGGGGGGGGGGAAGGCATGTCCTTTATATTGGGCCTGCATAACATGTGACCCACCAAGCCGAGCATATCCCATCTGCTACATACGGCATCTGACCAAGGGCTAGATAAACTGGCAGCTGTGCATACCAGTGAATCGAACACTGACTCAGCTGCCCATTTTGCCCATCTTCCAGGCTTCGGGCAGGCTGTGTGTCCTCAGTTCACCCGCTCATCCGCATCTGTGGCAGCTGTCTTGACTTCCTCAGACCCTGCAGTTACAGCAGCACTCCTCTGACCTTCTGGGGGTGCCTGAGACCAGAGGAGGCAGAAAGAATGTTCCTCCCTTCTTTTGGAGAAGATTAGGCACACCACACCCCCTCTCTTCTGGTCTGCTGATTGTTTGGGGGGGGACAGGCAATCCTCTGGGGTCCTCTGATTCTGTAGGGCATTTGCTAGACCAAATAGCTGTTAGAACATATACAGGAAGTGGCACAAGGAGCTAAATGGGGTATCCAGGACAGGCAGCTGGTCCTGCTTTGGTTCCTCCGCACCTTCTCATTTGAGATAGGTGGGCTTAAGGGGCAGGACTTTTTCAGTCATAGTGCCTTCTTCATGAAACACACTTCCCATTCCCCAGTGCCAGGCTTGATGGCATTTTGGCACCAGCCTAGGATTTTTAAGATTTCAGCACACTTAGTTAACCCAAAGTTGTTTACCCCTTTATATAAGTCTAAACCAGGGGTGTCAAAAATGCGGCCCGGGGGCCAGGTCAGGCCCACAGTGGAACTGGCTGTCTTCTACTTCTTCTTCCAGTTATGTTGCTGCTGTGTCATCATAGGTTTGCAGCTTACAATGTCCCTCACCTCTCAAAACCCTGCCCTTCTCTGGCTCCACCCCCAAAATCACCGGGTATTTCCTGACTTGGATCTGGCATAAATCTTTTTTTTTCTTTTTGTGCCCCCCAAAGGGAATTTTTTATTTGCATTTTCTATGAACTACAAACTATAAAACTACAACGAAAAATTAGGAGGGGAACTACATACTATGGGAGAAAGTAAAGAAAACCCACTAAAAACCCAAGAGATGGTGGTCATACAAACTGCTTATCAAAATTAGCTTTTAGCTCATAATTCAATTCAAGTTCATTGAATGTGGTCATCTAACAATCACTTTATACTAATAAGATGACTTTAAACACCTCAATTCTGACTTCATAAAAAGCAATATAAGGCTTATAACAATACATTGTAAGAGCTTTCAGAGTGTGATAACATCTTATTTTTTATCATTTGGCTTTCTCAAATGATACCTTGTCTTCAGGGCAGCTGCCCCTAATTTAGAGTCTGAGTCCTTGTCTGAAGATGCCGCTGCTCCTCCTTCTTCGCTGTCTTTAGTGCTGTCCTCTTTCTCAGCTTCAACCTCTCCCGATGGACGACTATGTAGACGCAGAAATTCTCGTGCCTTTTCAAGAGAGTCCGTTTTTTCTTTCTTATTCATAACCTGAACAGCGTTCTCAAGATTGCAGCAGCATAGATTTTGATGCAATAATTCAGAGCAAGAGATGTCAGTTATCAGACACAGTTAAATAAACAAAATATTGCAAGTGTGCTAATGTTTAAAGCATGCTTTTATTTTTATATAAAAAACACCTTTGTGTTTGTGTCCTTTATAAATTTTATATCTCCGCTACCTGGCATTACATTTTATGACACCCCAACGAGGTCTCATTTATGTCAGATCCAGCCCTCATAACAAATGAGTTTGACACCCCTGCTCTAGAGCTACTGCTGTTCCCACATTTCTGTTGCTTGTATACTCCACAGAGCTGGTGAAGTCAGCTTTGACTCACAAAGCCTTATGCTCAAATAAATGTTAGGCTGATTTCACACTAGAGCTGCCTCGCGGTTGCGCCGCCGTTTGCCCCGACACTATTGGTCAATTTCACACCCGAAGCTGCGAGGCTGCATTTGACCCGCGGCTTCGCTCGATTTCCTCCGCAGTTTCGTGATCCTCAAAAAACAGGATCATGAAACTACTGGGGAAATCGGGCGAAGCCACAAGTCAAAATGCCGCCCCGCAGCTTCGGGTGTGAAATTGACCAATAGTGTCAGGGCAAACGACGGCGCAACCGCGAGGCAGCTCTAGTGCGAAATCAGCCTTAGTCTTTAAGGTGGTACTTAATCTCTCTCATGTGTCTTTTATTATGCTGATTCTAGTGCTTTTAACTGTTGGTTTACTGTTGTTTTAATCTGATTCCGGTTGTATTCCTAATTTTTTGCTGCTAAACTTGGATTTACTGGAGAGTTTTATTATTGGTTTTACATTTTTATTAGATTTTTATCTTTTGGAAATCATCTGGAGCAATTTGAACAGGGAAGTAGCTGTATCTACATAAATAAAAGGAAACAGTTGCGGGTAATGCCAGCATTCAGTCTAGATGTGGAGCCATAGTGAATCCTTTTCTTATATTACATCTGTAATATAGACTTTGGAAAACAAATCCAACAACCAAGCAAGCAGTTCCCATTTTTGTCCTCCAGGAATTCTTTTACTGTATTGTATGTTTTAAACTGGCATACGATTGCAACTTGGGCTAGAATGCATCGAACTCCCTTTCCTCCAGCCATCCTTAAATTTGCCATATTAAGTACCAAGACACTGTAGTGTGTAGTGGTTAGGAGTGCAGACTCTAATCTGGGAGAACCAGGTTTGATTCCCCACTCCTCCACATGCAGCTGCTGATGTGACCTTGGGTCAGTCACAAGTTCTCTCGGAGCGGTTCTCTCAGGAGCAGTCCTCAAAAGAGGTCTCTCAGCCCCACCTACCTCACAGGGTGTCTGTTGTGGGGAGGGGAGGGGAAGGGAAAGGAGATTGTAAGCCGCTCTGAGACTCCTTTGGGTACTGAAGGGCAGGGTATAAATCCAATCGCCTCCTCTCCTTCTAAATCATTCTAGGATTTTTCTGAGGCTTCTACTCTATAGTGACAGTTTCAGACATGAGCACTAGTTAATTTTACACACTAAATAATAATTATAAATATGCATTGCAAAGCATACCCAGCGTTTCAGTTTGAGTGTTTCAAAATGCCATTAGAGAACAAAGGAAATCAGTGCGTGGCAGTACCGTCTTAATAGAAATGGGGAGGGGGAGCAGAAGCAGCAGAGAATGTAATATGATGATAATCAGCTTAATCTGGGGCAACAACCTCCCCCCTCCCCCCCGCATCCTCTTCAAACTTGAATCTCACCTGCCACCTTGCTTTCCTTGTATACTTTATATTGTGTGAAACTGCTCATTATCTGCATGTCCCTTACATAGCCTGCAGAGGTTTGCCAAGGTGAGCATCTCATGGGAGAGCAATTGAATTCGGGCAGCCCTTTAGGCTTGGTTAAATATAGTGTAGGGGCAATTTAGCCTGCGTATGTGCCTGTGTATATATTCTATAATGCACTGTAAAATACTTTCATCTAACTTTTTTAAATCCAGGCACAGGGAAAGGACTTGGAGGCTCTGTGTTTTGCTCTGTTTGCAAAGTCTCCTCTCTCCACTTAAGAGGTGACACGTGGGGTGGGGGAAGTGTGCTAGACTCAATCCCACCACCCCCATGCCTAACAAGTGCTCAGTGCTGCTGGAGACCATGTTCTGCATGTTGTGTATGCCTTTGATGCTGAAAACTGCATCTTTCACTTCCCCGGACACTGTTGTCATATTATCGTTCATAATTTTGAAAGTGTCACCTCACCACACCAACATATAGAAACAGGAGCCTTGTGGTACCACAAGGTTTTATTGAGCCGTAAGCTTTTGTGGACTTGAACCCACTTTATCAGTGACATGTCATAGGTCCTCACAAGGCTGATGTTTATATGTGAGACTATGGGGGAGGGTTGTAAACAGCAGGAAGTACAGTCTGAGGTGTAATTATATACACATGAAGTTGCTTTATCCAGAGACAGACAACTGGTCTACCAAGGTCACTACTGACTACTTGGACTGGGCAGCAGCTCTGCAGCCCAGGGGGGTCAGGCACAGAGATTTAACATTGCCTGCTGTACTGCCTGATTCTCTTAACTGGAGACAGACAGGGATTGAACCTGGGACATTCTGTGTGCAAAGCTGATGTGAGCCATAGGCCAGTGCTAGATACATAATCAAGGAAAGCAGAGAGACGATTCATCATGGTAGAAAATGATGAGAATAATCTCCCAACTTTTGCTAAACTGTTTAACCCCGGTAACCATTGAGGAATCCCAGGTTATAGATACAACATGTGAATGTTTCTGTATATGAGACATATGTACAAAACATAATAAGAGTGTTTCCAACCTTCATTTGGAACCTGGAGATCTCCCTGAATCACAGCTCAGCGCGAGATGGCGGAGATCAGTTCCCCTAGAGAAAGTGGTTGCTTTGGAAGGTGCTATGAAACTGCAGTATACTCCACTGAGGTCCCGCCCCAACCCCAAGCCCCGCCCTTCCCACGCTCCACCCCCTAATCTCCAGGAATTTCCCAATCCAGAGTTGGCAGCTCTACATATATGGCATTTTGCATAGGAATATAAATCCCTGCCCCAAGTATTTTATAATCTAAAATCTCTCTCTCTCTCTCTCTCTCAGGCAACTGGCAATTGTTTACAAACATTTCTCCCCACCTACAGATTTTCAGACAGGAACATTATACATTTAAGTAAAGACAGACTCATAATCAAATCAAACTGGTTTGTAAGCCTCTTCTCAGAGGGCAGTCAAATCAACAAGGCACAAGATTCCGGGCTTCCTTCGGATTCAAACTGGGCGGTGATTACACTGCACTAAAGTACCTGGACAGAGATTCCTCCCATTATTTTGCCTGCCTTTTCTATGCCTGAAATTTTGAAGAGCCACCTCTTTCCCCTGGCTACATCTCCTTTCTCTCTCAGGCAACTGCGCCTGATTTTAGAGTGGGAGGAAAGGGCCAGCTGCCCCATAACTACAGACCTAGGTGAACCTGCCCTAGACAGCTCTTAGTGAACCTGAGGACAAGAAGGACGGAAACAGACCAAAATCCTGGTGCTGATCCCCCCCCCAACATACACACACAAAAACACTTTAATGCAGCAATCAGGCAATCCACTCGACTCTGTGGCTTGCTAGACACAGCTATGGCACCCAATTGGATTGCTATTACATAAAACAGGAGCGTAATTAATTTGTGTCACTGGCAGCCTGGGAATACTTGAGTCACAGAAGAGACGCCGTGCACGTAAACACATATATCCCCCCCCCACACACTCCTGATATGCACAGATGGGCTCTTCTGAGCTTGGAGGCAGGCACCTGATTGCACCCAAAATGATTTCGCCTGTCTGTTTAATGCTGCGTCTGCCGGCAAACTGTTTCCTTGTGTTTGCTTTTAAATGAGGAATTATTGCCTAGAAGATTATCCGGTGTTTATCTCCCTTCGTTCCAATGACCATCATTATTCCTACTTCTTCCCAGCCTGTTCTGCAGAGGGAGGAGCATTCTGGGCTCAGCTGGAATCCCGTGCTGCAGTTTCAGCTCTTTGCTTGGCTTTGGGGGAAGCTGGACTTGCTGGAGGAATCACAAAGAAATATGTAGTCAAAACAGGCTAAGTACATGCAATAATAGTTATACAGGAACCAAAGTCAATACTTTTACCAAACTCTCATATATATCTTATATGTAGAATCTTACACACACATACACACACACACACACACACACACACACACAGTAGAATCATAAATGTTGTAAAGAGCAATTATCAAAAAGTGGGTTGTAACAAACTCAAGCCCACAATAAGTCACACAGTACATCTCTAAAGCAGCAGACTTCCTTCATCAACAAAAGAAGCACACAAAAGAAAAGCCTTGCTTATATAAATTTCACAAGTCCTTGAATTAAAGTCCAAACATCTGTATCTTGTGACTTGTAAAAAATAAGATCCGTTCCAAGTGGAAACCATGCAGTTCTGGATAGTCAGCATTTTGGACCCGTTCCTTCGTCAGGTAATTCCAGCTAGTAAGAGATATTGAGTAGAGCCTAATTGGAATAATTTGATCAGGACCTCGTTTGTAAATGTATACTTACTGTGTGTCAATGAAGACTTACCTGATTTACCTGACGAACAGGTCTGAAATGCTGACTATCCACTTGGAATGGATCTTATTTTTTACAAGCCACAGGGACATATGGAAGGAGACAGTGTCCTCTTGGCAAGTGGACCCACTTATTTTTATATTTATGCCCTGCTTTTCTCCCCAATGGGGACCCAGAGCCACTTACAACATTGTTCTCCCCTCCTGTTTTACCATCATGACAACCCTGTGAGGTAGGCTAGGCTGAGAGAGAGTGACCAGCTAAAGGCTGCCAGGTGAGCTTCTGTCGCAGAACGTATTCAAACCTAGGTCTCCTGGCTCCCTTAAAACTTTTGTTCATAGCTATTATTATTTTATTATTATTTATTAAAAGACCCCAATCAATTTTTTTACAGATAAAAAAAACTGCTCTGGGAAAGAAGGGGGAGATGGCTTTGTGATGGCTCTTTGGTCTATGTCAGAATTTCAGATATCCCCTGCATCAGGGTAGCTACTAGAACTGCAGAATCTGAGGCTTCTGGAAGAAGTACATGGTAACTTCCTGGCATATTAACTCCCCCCAAAATATATGTTTATCCAGGAAGGCACCAAGACTTGATTGCTCTTGGTAACCACCAAAAGGAGGACTGGACACATCAAAAGCAAAAAAAAAAGCAATGGAGAAAAGCAGACAGGTGTGAAGATTATTTAAGAGATAATTCTGGGCACGTTTCAGTGATCTTCATTGAGGGAATTTGTGCAACAGTTAGTTTGACACATATTCCATTTCCTGCTGGAGAGACACATACAGAGGAGTTGTGTCTCCAAACATGACAGTCACATGTGTCTAAACTGATCGTTCTACAAATTCCCCTGATCAAGATCAGTGAAACACATGAGAAGTTAGCTATTAAGTAATTATAATACCTTGTTGGGTTTAGTCTCTTGTATT
>NW_015172617.1:200128-202166 GCF_001447785.1 Gekko japonicus | reverse complement strand
TTCATCTCCCTCTTCAAATCCTGCAGCTATGCCTAGCCTGCTATGTTCCATGAAGTCTCTCTCCTAACTTTGCTTCGCTAACATTGCTTTGCTAATGTTGCTTTGATTTACTCCTCCATAAACAGTCAATGATGCGTTGCTAATCCACTAGGTATGGCCACACTCCTTTCTATTAATTTAAATGCTCACTCCTTTCTACTCATTTTTTTAAATGCTCACTTGCACACCTTGGTGAAGTCGAGCCACATTAACACTGTACATTTGGGAACAGGAGTCAATTCTTGGCCTATGAATGCTTTTGGAAATTTTGCGGGAACATAGTGAGCTCAAAAGACATCCTAGGAAATCATAGTTTATCAGCACTGAAAATTATGTAGAGGAGACAATATATATTTACCAACAGAGTAGAAAATAGCAGATGGGCTAGTAATGGAGACCTGTGAGTTCAAATACCAACTTTGCTACAAAACAGACAGAGTTACCATAGGGCAGTCACAATCTCTTAGCCTAATTTACCTCACAGGATTTTTCTGAGGATTAAAGTTGGTAGCAGAACTGTGCATATGCTCCAATTGTCCTTATTTACCAGGGACAGTCTCTATTTTCCTGTTCCTGTCCCTGGAAAATCACTGGCCTTACACTGTCCCTCCGTTTTGCCATTTTGAGATGTTTCAGTGCAAGTTGCTTGAGTTGTCACTCTTCTGAGTTAAGGCCCCTTGCTCAGCTTCTGGTACTTAAATCTCTGATTGGTTGCAGTGGAAGGCTATCTTGTATCTAGTGTGCATGTGTATAAATACTTACACATGGACTATAAGCTACCATGCAGTTATGAGGGTACCAGGAGGACTCAGTTCAAACCAGGTTTGATTCCCCATTCCTCCAATTGCACCTGCTGGATGACCTTGGGCAAGCCATAGTTCTGGTATAGCTGTTCTTGGAAAAGAGTAGTTTCTGTCAGAGTTCTCTCAGCCCCATCTACCTCACAGGGTATCTGTTGTGGGGAGGGGAAGGGAAAGGAGTTTGTAAGCTGCTCTGAGACTCCCTTGGGTAGTGAAGGGCAGGGTATAAATCCGATCTCCTCCTCCTCCTCCTCCTGTGGCTACAGGCAGTGTCCCGTCTAAGGTGAGCTCACAGTTTTTTAGCCTCCGGCTCACACATTTTTGTCTCAGCTCAGGAAGGATGGCTCCAGAGCAAACTAATTTATGCCACAGCCAAATTGCTCACTCATAACTTTAATGCCAGGAGCTCACAAAGTAGAATTTTTGCTCACAAGACTCCACAGCTTAGAGAGAACATTGGCTACAGGCAAGGCGCAAGCAGGTAATAGACTGGTTTTCCATGGAGTCAAATGAGGGTTCAAACCAGGGGAGCGCTGGGAAGGTCAAGCTTGGTCTAGTCTAGCTCTGTTCGCAACTAATGTTCAAAGTGTTCGCACATCGCAACTAACTGTCCAAAGTGAAGAACCAGTCAGCCAAGACAGGCCATTACAGAGCCTGAGGTATCCTGATTGGTCCCAGGTGTCATGTGGTAAGAGGTCCAGACAGGCAATGCCTGAAGCTGCAGTGGAGGCTGACACTCTGATGGCACTATTGGGCTGCACGAGCTCTAGATCCCTGCTGTCTTCCATATGACAGATGTCCCTGTAGTATAAGCTGTAAGGCACTGATGCCTGGCTAACAGGAAGCTCTGTTTGAGTACCATCTTCGTTTCTCCTTTCTTTCTGGCTTTTAAATCAGTGGATAGGGTATTGCAGAGTAAATAAATACAGCATATAGCAAAGGGAGTAGAGCACTCAGCAGTGTGCAGTGGTGGTGGAGGGAGGCCTTGCTATGAGAATCAGAATGGTACAAGTGTGTCCCTGTTTACACCTGTGAAATGTTGGAGGGCAGGAATGAACCATGCATGGTGCCCTGAGTTTCTTGGAAGAAGGACAAGATATAAACAAGCTTTTGTCTAGTCAAGGTTTAGTTGCACTGAGAGATCAGTAATTGCAAAGCCATTTTTTGGTTTTGTTTTACAGCCTCTAAAACAAAATCAT
>NW_015172617.1:199250-200027 GCF_001447785.1 Gekko japonicus | reverse complement strand
TCCGATCTCCTCCTCCTCCTCCTCCTGTGGCTACAGGCAGTGTTCCGTCTAAGGTGAGCTCACAGTTTTTTAGCCTCCGGCTCACACATTTTTGTCTCAGCTCAGGAAGGATGGCTCCAGAGCAAACTAATTTATGCCACAGCCAAATTGCTCACTCATAACTTTAATGCCAGGAGCTCACAAAGTAGAATTTTTGCTCACAAGACTCCACAGCTTAGAGAGAACATTGGCTACAGGCAAGGCGCAAGCAGGTAATAGACTGGTTTTCCATGGAGTCAAATGAGGGTTCAAACCAGGGGAGCGCTGGGAAGGTCAAGCTTGGTCTAGTCTAGCTCTGTTCGCAACTAATGTTCAAAGTGTTCGCACATCGCAACTAACTGTCCAAAGTGAAGAACCAGTCAGCCAAGACAGGCCATTACAGAGCCTGAGGTATCCTGATTGGTCCCAGGTGTCATGTGGTAAGAGGTCCAGACAGGCAATGCCTGAAGCTGCAGTGGAGGCTGACACTATTGGGCTGCACGAGCTCTAGATCTCTGCTGTCTTCCATATGACAGATGTCCCTGTAGTATACGTTGTAAGGCACTGATGCCTGGCTAACAGGAAGCTCTGTTTGAGTCCCATCTTCGTTTCTCCTTTCTTTCTGGCTTTTAAATCAGTGGATGGGGTATTGCAGAGGCCTTGCTATGAGAATCAGAATGGTACAAGTGTGTCCTTGTTTACACCTGTGAAATGTTGGAGGGCAGGAATGAACCATGCATGGTGCCCTGAGTTTCTTGG
>NW_015172617.1:180221-199107 GCF_001447785.1 Gekko japonicus | reverse complement strand
TCCTCCGTCTGGTCCCCTCCAGGAGGAGCTTCAGCTGGGCCGCCCTCCCGCCACGCCCCCCCTGCACCTCCCCCTCTGCCGCCCGGTGCAGAGAGTTCCTCTCGAGCTGGCCGAGCCAGGAGTGGGGGGGTACGAAAAAGAGGAGGGGGCTGTGTTGTTTGTTTGTAAACGAAGTGTGTGCATGTGCCATTGGGTGCTTGTGTGCATCCCGTGGAGACTTGGGGAAAAAAACCCATTTTGCAATGGGACATGGGCGGGCGCCGGATGCCATGACCTACCACCGGAAACGCGATCAGGTGCCTGCCCTTGCCCTGCGGTTTCCAGAAACTATTACCTCGGAGGTACTAGTTTTTTACCCCGCATCTTCGGCGGGAAGCCTCGGGTTCACCACGGGAGCACTACGCTTCCCAGATGTGGCGCTGTGATCGCGCCCGGAAAATCCGCCTATCTTCCGTCTCTGTAGCGTGGCTAATGTTCCGTGTGACCGCAGCCCATATTCTTCTTTTCAGTTCTACAGCATTCCACAGTTCTTTCCCAGTCAGAAGGTAAGGCTGTTTTTCAGACTGGGCTTTCATCCACATCCATGGTCTTTGGCCTATAGGTCTGAGAACCTCCTACAGTTTCCAACCTCCAGGTGGGACCTGGAGTTCTTTTGGGACCTACAGACTATAGAGATCGGTTCCCCTGCAGGAAGTGGCGGCTCTGAAGGATGGACTCTTTAGCCTCACATTCCCACTGAACTTCCCTCCTTCCCCAAAGTCCAGGCACAGCTCCCAAATCACCAGGAATTTCCCAAGCAGGAGTTGACAGCCCTCTGCCCTCCACGTCAAAGCTCTCCTTTGCATTTTTTCTTTCTTCCACTCACCCGGACCAGACTTCCTCCCTCCATTATCCAATGTTCCTTGCTTGTGCTTGTGACGTGAGCCCCCTCTCCTTGAAAAAGCCTGAATTTTCATGGGTAGGGGGAGTCTGCACTGCAAGCATGAGCAAGGGGCATTGGATGGGGTTGCCAACCCCCAGGCAGTACCTGGAGATCTCCCACTATTACAGTTGATCTCCAGATGACCAAGATAAGTCCCCCTGGAGACTTTGGTAAGCAGCATTATACCCTGCGGAGGTCCTTCCCTTCTCCAAACCTTCCCCATCCCATGCTTTACCTCCAAATCGCCAGGAATTTCCCAACCCAGAGTTGGTGACACCTAGAGATGTAAAATTTCCGGAAATTTTGAAGCTCGGAAAAAAACCCGTTTTTTTCTGGTTTTGTTCGGGGAAAAACGGAAATTTTCGGAAAAATTGAAAAAATGCTATCTTTTCTAGATTGAAAGTCATTCTGTTACTTTAGGAACATAAAAAATGACTATGGACATTTTTACTTGGCATGAAATTATCACAACTAGCATATTAAAAATATAGTGTACCCAAACAATTATTACAAACAGAATACCCACCCACATGCAAAAACAAAACTGAAACCTTGTTATTTTCTTCTGACAATCGCACCTCCTAATGGAAGAAATGCATCTTGTTCTTGCATTGGAGAGTTCAGTTTGTAACCTAGGACTTGCTTGTCCTCAGTGCACAGAAATTAGATCAATCTGATACCATTATATATTTTAGAAATGATTTGGAAAATATTTGAACACCTTGTCTTAAAATATTTTATTTATCATGTTAAAATAAAACATTCCATAATCAATTTCTTTTCTTTTCTTTTCTTTTTTCAATTTTTCCAATTTTTCGGAAAAAAACAAAAAAGCTTCAGGGAAAAAAACGGGAAAAAACCAGTTATTTTCCGAATTTTTCCGGGTTTTTTCTGGGCCTTCACATCTCTAGTGACACCTAGCACTGGATGATGGCTAGAGAGGTGGCTGGACCAGCCAGGGCAAAAAGAGAATGCCCTGGAGGACTTCTGCTGGTCAGCAGGACAGTTGGTCTCTGATCCTGTCTGTGCTGGCAGGTTTCCCCTTTTGCTCAGCTTGTGTTTTACGCATCCAATGCTCTTGGACAGCTAACCCTAGTTCTGGTGTTACCACGGATGAGGTCATAACTTTGGTTCCTCCTCTTCCTCTCTCAGGCCTTTAATGTCACCCAGCTTCTTATCAGGCCACTGTGATGTCATCTGGCATGCTGTGTGGCTTTGATCTCACGTGATTTCCTTACAGTCGACTCAGTTCAGTGTCATTCACACTGCCCTTCAAGATTAAAGGTGGATTCCAGTTCCAGAAAGGTGGAGGATCACTAATTTAAAGGCCACAGAAGAAGCTAAGCTGGAGAAAAGACAAGGTAGAAATAGACGGGGAAGGAATATTTCTTTACACATCCTAAGTTTTGCCTTTGAACCTCCATATAGGATTGGGAGGGGGTAAATAAATAGTTCCAAGTTACGCACAGAAGAGTCTGTTTGTTTGTGCTGTGCTCACAACACAACCATTAGCACATTTTTGTGAGGGGAGCAGATGGCAGAACTATTAAGGCTAATTTCACTTGCCTTCAGTTTAGATACTGTGGTGAAGATATAATCATGGATGCTTTGTTTTTTTAAAAATCTTAAATAAGAGGCAGGAAAAAATGAAGGAAAACAGTTTTGTGATGCATCTCTTAAGAAACAGGATAGCATTCACACAAAGCAAACAAACCAAAGTTGAGGAACATCCATTCTCTGCACCAAAGCCTCGACATTTCCCCCCACTTCTCACCAAAGAAACCAATTACCCCATATCGAAATAGCTTTCTGGGAACCATGGAATTCACTGCCACAGGAGGTGGTGGCAGCTACAAGCATGGACAGCTTCAAGAGGGAATTAGATAAGCATATGGATCAGAAGCCACAAGGTATAGATAAGAACTCTCAGGCTGGGGCAAGTGATGCTCTGTATTCTTGGTGCTTGGGGGGGGGGCAACAGTGGGAGGGCTTCTAGTGTCCTGGCCCCATTGCTGGACCTCCTGATGGTACCTGGTATTTTTGGCCACTGTGTGACAGAGTGTTGGACTAGATGGGCCATTGGCCTGATCCAACAATTGGCCTCTCTTATGTTCTTATGTTCTTGTGTATATGCTATCTTGATTTCAAAGATGGCCACCTTTTCCTCCTCACCTGCCAGCCTGCTGACCAACAGAGGAGAGGCAAGAAGAAGAGTTGTGTTTTATACCCCGCTTTTCTCTACCCTAAGGAGTCTCAAAGCAGCTAACAATCCCCTTCCCTTCCTCTCCCCACAACAGGCACCTTGTAAGGCAGGGGGGGGGGGCTGAGAGAATTCTGAGAGAATTGTAACTGGCCCAAGGCCACCCAGCAGGCTTCATGTGGAAGAGGAGAGGAAAATCAAACCCGGTTCTCCAGATTAGAGTCTGCTGCACTTAACCACTACACCACACTGGCCCTTTGGCAGCCTTGGTGGTAGGGAGGCAGCAGTGGCTACTGCTCCTCCTCCCCCCACTTGCAGCACCAGTGGGGGAGGGGTGGCAGTCGCAGAACCTGTCGGCCTGTCCACAGAGAAGCAGCAGGGACAGACAGCAAGCTCTCCAGTAGCTCTTCCTCCTTCCCCACCAGGTTTACATCATCTGTGCAAGCGCAGACAGTGTTCCTCTGTTTTAGGGTTTTTTAATCCCCCTCCTTAAAAAAAAAACACAACTATTAATAATTCACTTCTCCTCTGTAAACTTGTGAGGGTCCCCTAAATTTTTGGGAAAATCTCCTTTCTGTGTACATAGCCCCAATCCACAGGTTTAAGTATCCACAAATGGAGCCATGTTAACTATCTCCCTTATAAATAATAGCCGAATGGTGGTGGCACTTCTCTAGAACATTCCAGACGCTCCAAAATCAGTTCGCTCTCTGCTCTGTCATTCAGAGGGTCTCCCTATCCACTGGCTGCTTTGCCTGAGTCCTGCCTCCAACATTCTAAACAGTTTGCTCTTCCTCTCCCCTCCACAGTCAGTCAGAACACAGAGGTTATTTGCATATGCAGCCTCATTGGCCTTTGCCTCGGAACACAGAGGTTGTTTGCATATGCGACTTGACTGGCTTTTGCCTCTAACATTCTAAACAGTTTTGCTGTTCGGAGGTAAAATGTGTCCAATCTCCAGGTGAGGGCTGGAGATCACTCAGAATTACAACTGCTTTCCAGATGGCAGAGATCAGTTCCCCTGGAGAAAATGGTGGGCTCTGTAACCTTATATGCTGCTGAGGTGGCCCCCATGACAGCCAATGTGACGTAGAAGACAGGACTTCAGAGCATGGGAGAGGCTGCAGGTGTGTGGGGGGTGGAAAGCTGAAGAGTGAGGGAGAAATAAAGGTAGGTTGATGATTGGCTGGGGAGGAGATCGAGTTGCCAACTCCAGGTGGGAAATTCCTGGAGATGTGAGGGATGGAGCCTGGAGAGGGTGAGGTTTCAGGAGGCGTGGGACCTCGGACAGGTACAAAGCCATAGACTCCACCCTCCAAACCAACTATTCCCTTCTGGGAAACCATCGTTGCCAATCTCCAGGTGAGGACTGGAGATCACTCAAAATTACAACTTCTTTAGATAGCAGAGATCAGTTCCTCTGGAGAAAATGGTGGACTCAGTGTCATTATACCCTGCTGAGGTTGCCACAGCAAATTGACAGTGAGTGTCCAAGGCCGGGCACCCGCCCAGAGCCTCTTTCTAGAGGCCGTTGTATTTATTTCCACAATGGGCCTTTTTCCTAGTTGGATATATTGCTAAATGGTAGCTCTTCTGCCAACCATGTATTTTCTCTTATTTCTATACTTTCCTAAAAGCAGGTCATTTTTAAACAGCAACAGAATTGAAGCACAGAAAGAATCCATTCTACACAATTAAGGACTTTTCCGGAAAACGGTTTTGCTTCTGTGACTGAAGTTTTAATGACTAAATTGCACAAATTAAACTGACTAAAGCTTGCTTCCTGACTTCCCAGCCTTTCTTCCCGTCATAGGTGTTAGTTGCACTTGGTGGATAGAACTCACTGTACAGCTAACAACACGCTATTGTTTGTAGCTGACCTCAAACCAAAATCAAAATATGTGAGCAAGCTATAAGCAACTGTAGTAATAACACTGCCAGCAACAAGTCTAAAGTATTTCCAGGAAAGTCAATGTTCTCTGCAGAAATCTGGGTTTAAATTACCTATGCATTTCTGTGTAGTGATAAATACCTAATGCCTACTTCCAAAGCCAGGGGTTTACAACCCTATTTAGAAACTCAAAATTATTTTAGTCAGCGGTCGTTTTGTAGAAAAAGAGCTAGGGGAACTCATTAGCATAACTCATTAGCATATGCCACACCCCCTGACATCACCGGAAGTGTGTCATAAGGCCACCCCCAACGGTTCCAGCCGCCGCCAGCGGCCTTACAGCTCCACTGCTGAGCCCCATGAGGGGCCTGGTGGTGGACCTGCAAGGCCAGCGGGAGTGCAAGGAAGCCCCGTGAAGGCCCTCCCTGGCCCCAGGCAGGCAGGGGTGGGGAGAGGCAGGGAGGAAGCAACTTACCCTCCCTCTTCTCCTGCCTCCTCCTGGCTGAATGAGGGCTGGAAACGGGGCGGCCGGAAGCAGGGGGCGGGGCTTTGTCATGTGCCCCACCCCCCATACCTCACCTGGGGGAACTGCGATCCCCCGCGATCCCCCCCGAAATGACCTCTGATTTTAGTTAAAGATAGGGTTATTCAAACTTCCACTCACATTCGCTTGCCAGTTGCAATCAGGGGAACTGATTTTTCAGTGAGTGGTTTGGCTGTTTGCAAGCAGCTTGAACCTGTCCATCTGGTTACTTTGCAATTGGTAGTACAGTGCAATTGGTAGGGTTGCCAGCCTCCAGTGGGTGCCTGGAGAGCTCCCAGAATTTTAACTGGTCTCCAGACTATAACGACCAGTTTCCCTGGAAAAAATGGCTGCTTTGAAAGACAGACTATGGCATTATTTCCCACTGAGATCCCTCCCCTCGCCAAACCCCACTGTCCCTAAATCTCCAGGGATCTGGCAATCCAAGCAACTGGCAATGTTTCACGAATACACATTCTTACACACATGGATGAGAGATCATTTTCTGTCTCCTCTCCCCATGTTGTTGTTGCATGCCACTTGACCGCCAGTTGTATAAAGAGCAAGGAAATCAGTCAGCCAGTGATTATAAATAAAAAATTGTGTTTGGCTTAAAAGTCTCACGGTGTTATGCTGATTTAAGTCCATATTTTGGGATTATTTTGGGGTATCAGAATTTTCACACAGCCTCATTGGAAACACAGTCCCCCCCCCACATCACCTAATTATGACCCAGGGGCAGGAATCAGTGTTACCCATTGCACAGATTTAAAAGTGCCTGCAGGGCAAAAGAAATGAATCCCCACCACTGCAAGGAAACTAAATTCTACTATCACAGCTAATGTGCCACTGCAAAGCTGTTCAGCAGTTCTTTGACTCATGTGGTTGCTAAGCAAGGACATCTGAGGCTCAGCTCACAAGCAAGCATGCCTATCAAAGCCTGTTTTCCATGAAATTCGTGGCATCCCTAGTTAAAAGAATTCAGCTTCCATAGCAGCACACCTGAGTCTGCAGCCTACTGTACACTCGGCTCTGTGATGATGAGTATATGGATGTGTGGTAAGCATTTCTAAATACATGTTTCTCATACATTTTATGTGTTCATCTAAAAAATGGCCGAAGAAGATCCCAATGGTCCATCTTGTTCAGCATCCCTTTTCACACGGGGACCAACCAGATATCCTGGAACAGCCACAGTTGGTGCTCAAAGCCCAGAGCCCCCCTTCAGTACCAGTATGCAGAGGTACTGCCTCGGAACATGGAGGTTCTAAGAGCCATTGATGGACATATCTTCCACAAACTGGTATAATGATCATCACTATATCCATTGGCAGAGGACTCCACAGTGTCATTACTCACCGAGTACAGAAGTCCTTCCTTTTGTCTGTCCTGAACATAGCATGAACTTCATTCTAGTATTAGGGGAGAAGGAGAAACATTTCTCTTCATCTAATTTTTCCTCCTCATGCATAATTTCACAAACTTCTATCATGTCACCACCCGCACTTGTCTTTTCTCTAGCTTCCAAAGCCCCAGACACCTTAGCCTTTTCTCATAAGGAATGTGCTCCTTGCTCACTCCGCTCGCCTTGTAATGTCAGCCATTGAAGCAACCTTAAGAGCAGGTTCATGACTGATTCCTCTAAGACAACAATGAGCTGTGTGGCTTGTGAAAGATGAGCACATTTATTGTGGCATAAGCATTGGTGGGCTACAGCCCATTTTGACTGATGCATAAAGTTCTCATGTTGCTATCGAGGGAACACCCCTGTTTTTTTGTAACAACCTTGTATCCATGAAGGATGACGCAGGAATGGTTTCTACTACTAACGCTTTACCAGCCCCATCAAACTACTGTTGAGTCCCACGTACTGTGAGACAAGACTGCAGTCCTGCTTGTTCCATCCATTTAGAGAAGATGGGGGAGGCATTCCACTAGCCAGATTTCAGACCACATGTTCTTACTGCTCAGAACCACCTATGCTTACAATTTTCTGGTAGAAGAAGAAGAAGAGTAGGTTTTTATACATCACTTTTCTCTGCCTTATGGAGTCTCAAAGTGGCTTACAATCACCTTTCCATCCTCTCCACACAACAGGCACCTTGTGAGGTAGATGGGACTGAGAGACTGGGGAATCAAACCTGGTTCTCCAGATTACAGTCTGCCACTCTTAACCACTACACCACTCTGGTTCACTGAGCCTACTGGAAGGAAGGATGGATATAAAGCTCTTGCTACAAATTTCCTCACTCCCCCCTTTATATATACAATTCTTACTGATTCCAGAAGTTTGAGTTTTTTCTCCCAGCCAAACTGGACTTTCATTTCCCTCACAGAATCTTCACTCTTTGTCAATTGTGGGCTTAATGTTTCCCATGATGGATAAAACATCAGTGACCTGTCTTTGACACCTCTGTAGCCCACAAATGACATTGCAGATGATTGAAAAACAACAAACTCCTCTCCAAGATATTTCCTGAACAGGAGCAGCTCAGATGCCAACACTGTACATAGCGTATACCTTAATCTTGACGATCACATGGGTGTTCTGATCATTTTTGGTATGGATCAGATATAATCATTTCTTCATGTTGCATTCAGATCAAAGATACTTTAATCCAACAGACCCATTCAGAAAGCATCTTCTTTACATGTTTATTTATTTATATTTAAATGTATATCCCACCCTCCCCACCGTGGCAAGCTCAGGGCGGCTAACGACATATGTTTGTGAATGAACCAGTCTAGAAAAACTGTGCATTTTGCTAAAAATAGCACTGGGAACATTCATTGATTAAGCTGATGTGACTGACCATTTAATGTTCTGAACCCAGATAAAAATAGTGTTCATTAACCAGAGGCAGCTGTTTAGAACAGGATTTCTCTGTTGCTTACTGATGAATCCTAAATCACATACACTCTTAACCCACCCGAATCTCTTCTCCCTGCTTTTCCTGCCATGCTTCTCCAGCCTTGCTACAGGGCATGTATGAAACCCAGAGTCAGAATTCACTTTTAATTGCCCTTCCCTCCCCCCATAGGATTTCTATAGAAAATCGGCTTCCTTGTGTGCATTTCAGCCAGTTGCATTTGGTGCTATTCCTGCCCTGTTATCACTTGCTTGTTTCAGAGGAAGCACCCCTGCTGCATCCACTTGTTTTGCTCAATGCTATTGACCTGGATAGCCCAGGCTAGCCCAATCTTGTTAGATCTCAGAAGCTAAGCAGAGTCAGCCCTAGTTAGTACTTGGGCTGGGAGACCCCCAAGGAACACCAGGGTCGCAACATTGCTTAGTTCTTGTGGTCCTTTCTTACATGCCCGGGGAAATGCTGATCGCCAGTTTGGGGTCAGGAAGCAATTTTTTCTCCAGGCTAGTTTGGCTGGAGATCCTGGAGATTTTTTTTGTCATCTTCTGGGCATGGAACAGGGGTCACTGGGGGTGTGGGTGGGGAGGTATTTGTGAATTTCCTGCATTGTGCAGGGGGTTGGACTAGATGACCCTGGAGGTACCTTCCAACTCTATGATTCCATGATTATAACTCAGAGGCAGGCAATGGCAACCCACCTCTGAATGCCTCTTGCCTTGAAAACCCTATGTGATTGCCCTAAATTGGCTGTGACGTGATGGCACTTTCCACCATACATGCACCATAGATTCCATAGTCTTAAGGGTGCATTAAGGGCTGGTATGACATAATGGTTAGAGTGCTGGAGTAGGACCTGGGATGATTGGGTTCAACTTCCCTCACTCGGCCATGGAAGCCAGTGCCAGGTGACAGTGAGCCCATCACAATTTCTCAGCCTAACCTGCCCCCACAAGATTGTTGTTGCAAGGACTAAGTGGAGAGAGAGGAACGATGTGACAAGCTGCTTTGGGTCCCTGTTCAGGGGGATAAGCAGGATATAAGTAATAATAAATAATAATAAGCAGTCAATCCTAAAGGAAATCAAACCTGACTGTTCCCTGGAAGGACAGATACTGAAGCTGAAGCTCAAATACTTTGGCCACCAAATGAGAAGGGAGCACTCGCTGTAGAAGACCCTGATGCTGGGAAAGATTGAAGGCAACAGAAGAAGGGGATGGCAAAGGATGAGATGGTTAGACAGTGTTATCAATGCAATGAACATGAAATTGAGCAAACTCCAGAGGACGGCAGAAGACAGGAGGGCCTGGCGTGATGTGGTCCATGGGGTCGCGAAGAGTCGCACTCGACTGTGCGATTGAACAACAACAAAAGCATTAACAATTAATAAAGAAAAAATAATAGTAGTTATATATCCTTAATATTTGTGTTCTCTACCTTTATAGCGTTTTGTGGTTTTAGCCCTGAGCGTCAAGGGTTCAAATCCCTATTTGAGCCCAAGCAGTGCAAATGCTGCAGATGCATATGAATTTGATGGAATGTTTGTATTCAGATTTTGAGGCTTAGAAACAAAGACCACCTCATTTCAAATTCTTTTCATACGTGTATGTTAATTTTGTGTAGGAAAACAACAACATGTGTTGTGAGGAAGGTCGCGAACTGGTGGGGGGGGGGAGTGTCCTGTCCCTTTAACAGTGGTTGGATATGCAGAAATGGACAACTGAAGCTTTTCATGGAATCCAGCTACATAACGTAACCTGACCACTGCTGCAGTCATGGGAACCAAGATGGCACTGGAAGTGTAGTCACTCTCTGCCACATCTTCCAATAAAACCGCCTTTTACTTTGTAACTTTTAAAGTTATAAATGATAAGAAATGGATAAGAAGTAGTTTTTGGAAGCTAGCTTCTTCCCCTTTTTAAGCAGGGTGTTGGGTTTTTTTAATTCTCAGCGGGTTTATCTGGCTGTTTTCACTGTAATCTTTGTTTGGCCACCTCCCATTCCTTTTCTCCAGGCAATGAAACAAGATAATTGCTGCAGCTCAAGCTGTTATTAAAGGACAGCTAGACGGACTAGTTTAAAACACTACATGTAACCCAAATGCAACCTGTCAGAGGGAGATCAGGCAGCATCCACCACTGCCTGGACCCAGTTCAACTGGGAACCTTTCCCTCCAGCAGGCATTAACTGGGGCCACGAAAGGGAGGACAGGAAGCAGCCAGGCACTCTGCCGATAAGCTTTGATCCTGCTCCAGCAGCTAAGAATCCTCTTCCCACAAAACATTTGTATTTAGTGTCATATGGCATTGATTTTTACTCCCGTGACCCACTTTTGGAGCCAATTTTGGCTGAAAATAGTGAGATAAAATTGAATTCTACTCTCCTGTAACATTATGTATAATTTATATATTGAAGAGAGATTTAAGTTGGAAAATGGCTCCTTAAACCAGAGGGAGGCTTCAAACTTTATGCAGAGGAGTGGTAGGATTCTTGTCATTGTATTGTGCTATTTTTACACCTATAATTAAAAAAAAAATAAAGCCTTCTCAATAAAACAATGAAAAAGAAAAGTGAGATAAAAACACAGTAAATAAATCTCCCAAATTTCCCAACAGTGAACTAGACACATATATGTTTGCAATTCGTTGCAGGATATGCATTCATTTATGATAGGAGTGCTGGATCATTCGTCCTTGACTAGCAGATATTTTGGGGTTTAATGGCTTTTCATTTTTAATAGTTTTTATGTTTTATGATTTTATCATGTTTTATGTTATAAACCTCCTCAAACAGATGTGGCATATTATTTTTCCCGATGTTGGGACCGCCAACCCCCCCCATGCCACCATCACGGCCTCACCCAGCTCCCAGAGGACGACCACTGGACTCCCCTGTGCTCACCTGGGGTGCTGGGGGAATCCAGAGCAAGCCGGCCTAAGAGAGACCATTGGTGGGCAACACGCTGCCCCTGAAAAGCGGCAGCAGCAGAGCCATCGGGGGCCCATAGGCCCATGCTGAGACGGCCAGTCCCGGTCCTGTGGCCCGGCCCAAGAACCCACCCTGGCGTTCGAGCTCTGCGTCCCGAGTGGGACCACCCAGCTGCATGCTGCCTGAGTCCGGAAGATGCGACGGGGATTGTGGCCCCTCCCAGGGGTCGGCGTCCTCAGCTATGTAGGGGGTTGGGGCTCGGGATGGGAGGAGGGCAGCGAGAGCACAGGGAACACTGGGACAGGGGTGGAGGAATAAAAGGAAGCAGCACCAACAGGCCAGGGATGACTATCTGGATTGGGAAAAGGCATGAGGGACAAAGAGAGACGCCGAGAGCCAACCATCCAGAAGGAACGGATCGGTAGGGGTGGTGAAGTAACCCCCCCCTGTTCAGGTGTCTGAGGCCTCTGCTGCTTCAAAGTCAGGACACCAAGGTGGTGGAACAAGGGGGGCTAGAGGACGATAGCAGCAGCGGGGAGGCGTCTTCTGGATCTTGTGACATTATTACTTTTATTGTTGTTGTTGTTGTTGACATTTTTAGGCTACCTTTCCATAGCAGAGGAGGGAACAGGTAAACAATCTTCCTGGGGAGAGAAATCCATAATTTGGGTTCCACAAGAAAGAAAGCTCATTTTTGGGTTGCTGCCCACGTAGCCTCAGAAGGCAGGGGCATCTGAAGCAGGGCCCCGGGGATGACCTTAGTGGTTGGGTTATTTCATATGGGAGTAGACAGTACTAAACGTATGCATATACATTGTCCAGACAGACAGACAGACAGATAGACACCAACAAACTAGTGTTGCCAACTCTGGGTGAAGTCTGGATGGGTTTAAATTAAGGGCGGGGAGATACCGGGGAGATACCAGGTGAATATTAGGGAAAACGTTTTTACAGTAAGGGTTGTGCAATAGTGGAATCAGCTGCCTAGGGAGGTGGTGAGCTCCCCCTCACTGGCAGTCTTTAAGCAGCGTCTGGACAAACATTTGTCAGAGATGCTCTAGGCTGATCCTGCATTGAGCAGGACGTTGGACTAAATGGCCTGTATGGCCCCTTCCAACTCTTGTGGTTCTACAATTCTGTGATCACTTGCTATTACAATTGATTTCTAGATGACAGAGATCAGGTCCCTTGGAGAAAATGGCTGCTTTGGAGAGTGGACTCTATGCCATTGTACCGGGCAGAGGACCCTCCCTCCCCAAACCCCACCCTCTCTGACATGCATCGAAAGGAGTGCTACCCTACTGATTGGTCATTTGATGTATCTTTTTTTGTCCTCTACCCAAGCTGTTGTCTGAGCCAACCACGTTTTGCCGGATTGACACATGTCTCATATATCATTCTAGAGCACTGCTGCCAGCTAGGAGGTAACAGAATGCGAGATTTACAACCAAGCTTACAGTTGTGGAAACGGAGTCAGCCCAGCTGATGTGCTTGTCGAGCATTGTGCAAATGGCTTACTCAAAGCCAGGCACTTCAAATAACTCCCGTCTTCTCCAGCATCGCCTCCGTTGGTGACACTACCTTGTGACACGAACGGAATGAATGAAAGACATGAAGGAAGCAGTTTGTCGCCCAATAACTGACTTCTCATTCAACCACATCCTGCTAACTCTTTGTTATGGCTCCCCACCTCCACATCCTTCTGTATACAGCACAAAGAGTCTGTGCTGCATTTACTAAAGAAAGCTATGTAGGTCAGTTTTTCAAAAGCGACTTCTGCGTTTGCACATGCATGGTAGGGTCTGTTTTTAAAGGCGAGAATGGGCAGCCCAGACAGCTAGTTTCCTACCACCAATCGGGAGGCCTTAAAGTGTAATAAATTAGCACACAAAGAAGCTCACCTGGCAAATGTATTAACAGAATTTGAAATGCTGAAGAAGGCGTTGAGTTATAAAATAATTTGTGGCTAAACAGAACAAGATTGTTACAGAATAAGAAAAGCTTAATTTGCTAACAGTCTGTGTTTTTAACAAAGGACCTCAATTCTATAGCCGAGAGGGGAAAGGCCTGACTGCAGAGAGAAATGTAAATTTCCCTGAGCTTAGAAATTCATGGAGCTCAGTGTGGGTTGCATTAGAACCATGCTACATTTTGTTTATTTATGTTATGAGCTTTTGGCCCCTGGTATTCCCCAGGGCTGTTTGCAAAGGTTTAATGAAACATGGCAAATGCTCCATGTGAACGGGACCAAACTCCATTCTCCCAGACCAGAGTCTGCCCTCCTAACCACTACACCAAACTGGCTCTCAGTGGTAGCGGCTATAATATTGGGCTGCGAACCAGGAATTCCACGGTTTAAATCACACCTTCATGTGTGGTAGGTGTCTTAGGCTACATGTAAAGTCATGTGGGTTTTTCTGCAACAGATTGAGCTCTGCTCCTTCCTACTTCTCCTTCTCCAGCAACATGTATGTGGACATGGAATCGAATCCTGATCACTTATTCCTTTTTATCTGTGCTTCAGGCACACAGTCCACTTTGTGGTTGTTCTCAAGTCCTTTCTGTGTTCATCTAACCAAGCATTCTGTGATTTATTTTTTAAGTCACACTTTAAAAATTGAGAAAGGAACTTTTTGTCCCTTTGGCGGCCAACTGAAAAGATGGGTGTCCTGAGCTTGGTTTAAGAGAGAAAGGCTTGTGTCTTGCCCACAAAGTGGTCTTTTATGCATTCACTGCCAAAGTTAGACACAGAGTAGTATAGTAGTTAGAATGGTAGACTAGACTCTCAGGCCTCAGTTATCAACCCTGAGGTGAGACCTAGAGATATCCTTAAATTACGACTGATCTCCAGACTATAGGGATCAGTAGTACCCCAGGAGAAAATGACTGCTTTGGAGCATAGACCCTATGACAATATATCCCTCGGAGGCCCCTCCCCAAACCCTGCCCTTCCCAGGCTCAATCTCCAATTCTCCAGGAATTTCCCACCTGGAGTTGGCATTCCTAGAGAGATCCCGGTTCGAACTATGGAACACATGAAGATGCCTTATAGTGAATCTGACCCTTGGTCCATCAAAGGCTGCGGTCACACGGAACATTAGCCACGCTAGAGAGACGGAAGTCAGGCGGAGTTTCCGGGCGCGATCTCACCGGCACATCTGGGAAGCGTAGGGCTTCCGTGGCTCAACCGAGGCTTCCCGTTGAAACCGCGCTGCAAAAAACTAGTACCTTGGAGGTACTAGTTTCCAGAAACTGCGGGGCAAGGGCGGGCGTCTGATCGCATTTCCGGTGGCATCTGGCGCCCGCCCATGTCCCCTTGCAAACAAGGGGTTTTTTTCCAAGTCTCCGTGGATGCACACAAGCACCCAACGGAGCATGCACATTTTCGGTGTACACGACAAAAAAACAAACAACCACCCGTTTGCCGCACCGTGCGCTTCTTTGTTGTACGCAGGATCATCCTGTGATCAGCACCTCTCCCTTCCCATGGAACCTCCATGGGACCTCCACGGAACCTCCACGGGAGGTCTGATCAAGTAACTCCGCATTAGTTTGCCCCGGGGCAAACAGCCACGCTTCCCCCCCGCAGTTTCCTGCCCGTGTGACCGGAGCCAAAGTCAGTGTTGTCTACTCAGACTGGCAGGGTCTCTCCAGGGTCTCAGGGTCTTTCACATCACCTCCTGACAGATCCCTTTTTAACTGGAGATGCCAGAGATTGAACCTGGGACCTTCTAAATGCCAAGCAGATGCTCTACCACTAAGCCATGACCCCCATCCTCTCAGCCTCACCTTCCTCACAAGATTGTTGTAAGGATAAAAACAGATGGAAGGGAGAATGATGTTGTGTTCACAGTGGGGAGAAAAACAAACTATCAATATCTAAATTAATAAAACAAATAATATCACCTGGATGCTTGGAGTGACATTAGACAAATCACTTAATTTCAACCCCCACATATAATATGGGGGTAATAATCCCGACCTGCCTTACAAGCTTGTTGCAAAGATTCCCAAAGTGATGTATCTGAAATGCTCTAAATCATTATCGATATGCACAGTCCAAACCGTACTATGCAACCAACCAGGAGCAGGTGTTCATCACTGTGATCATGCAGCAAATAGCTCCTGCTGATGGGTTTAGCTGGGAGGGACCAGATCTCAGCAGACAACTATGTGTAAAGAAGGAGGTTACCATCTAGGGTTGTGATCCTCCAGGTGGTGGCTGGAGATCTCCTGGAATTACAACTGATCTCCAGGTTACAGAGAATCATAAAAGCATAGAGTTGGAAGGGACCTCCAGGGTCATCTAGTCCAGCCCCCTGCACAAGGCAGGAAATTCACAACGACCTCCCACACCCCCACCAATGCTCCCTCTAAGCTGTGGAGTCTTTTGAGCAGAAATTCTACTTTGTGAGCTACTGGCATCAAAGTTGTGAGGAAGTGATTTGGCTACTGCATAAATTAGTTTGCTCTGGAGCCATCCTTCCTGAGCTAAGACAAAAATGTGTGAGTTGGAGGCTAAAAAACTGTGAGCTAGCTCACACTCTCAGCTTAGAGGGAACACTGACCCCCACTGACCACTGTTCCGCACCTAGAAGATGACAAAAAACAGAGGTCCATCAGTGGCTATTAGCCACAAGGGATAGATTGGGGCTCTGGGGCAAGGGATGCTCTGTCTTCTTGGTACTTGGGGGGGTCAACAGTGGGAGGGCTTTCTAATGTCCTGGCCCCACTGGTGGACCTCCTGATGGCACCTGGTATTTCTGGCCACTGTGTGACACAGGGTGTTGGACTGGATGGGCCTTTGGCCTGATCCAACATCGGCGTCTCTTACTTTCTTATGTTCTCCAGGATCTCCAGCCAAACTGGCCTGTAGAGAAATTGCTTCCTGACCCCACAGTGGCGATCACCATTTCCCTGGTCAGCAGAAGGGGGGCCACGAGAACTAAGCACTGACGGAACCCTTCCTGCCCTCCCTCTCATGATCTGCCTAAGTTCACAGAATCAGCATTGCTGTCAGATGGCCGTCTAGCCTCCTCCAAAGAAGGAGAGCCCACCACCTCCTGAGGGAGCCTTACTGAGGAACCACTCTAACTGTCAGGAAGTTCTTCCTAACGTTTAGCCAAAAACTCTTCTGATTTAATTTCAACCCGTGGGTTCTGGTCTAACCTTCTAGGGCAACAGATACATTTCCCTGGAGAAAATGGCTGCTTTGAAAGGTGGGCTCGATGTCATTATACCTGCTGAGGTCCCTTCCCAGACTATGCCCTCTCCAAGATCCACTCCCAGATCTCTAGAAATTTCCCAAGCCAGAGCTGGCAACTCTGTCACCATCTCTAGTACTGCCATATGACACTGTTTGCATTTGAAAAGCTATGTGGGCACAAGAACTGTATCATTGCAGATTGCCACCAGGGGGGGAATGCAGGCTTGAATTCTCATCCACCCCAAACCAAGCAATTCTCTATATATGGAAACCTGTGGAGAAGGTCTCTCCTCCTATGGCACTTGTGGGAGGTTTGAACTGGCGTGAACACTGAAATTTGCAAGCTCTCCCCATCTGTATTCTCAATCTGGTATGCTCCCTGGAAGACTGTGCCACTTCCTTTGTTTTTTTTAAAAAATGTTTGAATCAATTCTGACAAGCTGATTCTGGTGTGTGGGAGAGGATCTATAGACTGAATGTTTCCAATCCTATGTGCTTTCATACTTCTTCTTCTTCTTCTTCTTCTTCTTCTTCTTCTTCTTCTTCTTCTTCTTCTTCTTCTTCTTCTTCTTCTTCTTCTTCTTCTTCTTCTTCTTCTTCTTCCACCATTTGTGAGTTGTTGACAAGATGTTGTCTCCGCATATGTGATGAGGAGAACTTCAAGCTCCTTCAGTGCAGGGAGGTCAGGGCCGGGTGAAATTCTCTAGGTGCTCCAGATGACTGGCTTCTCATAAAGTTACTTGTATACCGTAGTTAGTTACTACGTGGTGAATAATTGTCAGCCATTGTCTAGCAAATTCCCAACATACCACTATAGTTTTCCCTCCTCCCCTTGCTCATGGGAAGCAGAGATGGGGAAGAGGGCAGGTATATACAGAGATATCGATGGACTATTCTGTCAGTAACTTTTATCAATTGCCTTTCCACCTGAAAGGTATCCACCACAATATATAATGAGTCTCAGCTGAACATCAAAAACTAAAAGCTGAAACAAAAAAATAAAGTGGTTACCCCTTCCAAAAAATGTAGAAGGCCACAATAAAGCCTAGGGTGGCAGAGGCGGAGAGGCACCAATAAGTCTGGCTGCCCACCCACCCCCAGCCCACCTGCCCACGGCATCAGGGTCTGTTCTGGAAGGCACCCCAGGCCTGAGTGGTTGGCCAGCAGAGAGCCGGCTCCCTTCTTTCCTCCCTCCGTCAGGGGGGCATGGTTGGGGTGGGCCCAACAGCCAAGCACAGGGCCCGGCATGGCCCTCTTCCTCCCTCCCTCTGCTGAGGCTTGCCTTGCCTGACCTGGGGGGGGGAGGTTTACATGAACACACATGGCAGTGCTTTATACTGAATCAGATCCTTGGCCCATCAAGTTGCTTATAGTGTTACTGAGTTCAGTTTCCCTTGCATATTTGAATGTATGTTTCATATAATATTGGAGAGTGGTGGATGTCTGTTGTATGATGGTATTGTCAAATAATACCAATAGTTTAATAACTTCTGGTTTTCATCATTACTTTTTATTTAACATTGACACAACTTTTTTTAAAAAATAAGTTTATTGAATTTTCATAAGGAACGCTACATTTTCATAAAGAATAACATTCTAACTCCAAAGAAGGAGAGCCCACCACCTCCTGAGGGAGCCTTACTGAGGAACCACTCTAACTGTCAGGAAGTTCTTCCTAACGTTTAGCCAAAAACTCTTCTGATTTAATTTCAACCCGTGGGTTCTGGTCTAACCTTCTAGGGCAACAGATACATTTCCCTGGAGAAAATGGCTGCTTTGAAAGGTGGGCTCGATGTCATTATACCTGCTGAGGTCCCTTCCCAGACTATGCCCTCTCCAAGATCCACTCCCAGATCTCTAGAAATTTCCCGAGCCAGAGCTGGCAACCCTATCACCATCTCTAGTACTGCCATATGACACTGCAGATTGCCACCAGCGGGAGGGGGGGGGAATGCATGCTTGAATTCTCATCCACCCCAAACCAAGCAATTCTCTATATATGGAAACCTGTGGAGAAGGTCTCTCCTCCTATAGCACTTGTGGGAGGTTTGAACTGGGGTGAACACTGAAATTTGCAAGCTCTCCCCATCTGTATTCTCAATCTGGTATGCTCCCTGGAAGACTGTGCCACTTCCTTTGTTTTTTTTAAAAAATGTTTGAATCAATTCTGACAAGCTGATTCTGGTGTGTGGGAGAGGATCTATAGACTGAATGTTTCCAATCCTATGTGCTTTCATACTGCTTCTTCTTCTTCTTCTTCTTCTTCTTCTTCTTCTTCTTCTTCTTCTTCTTCCACCATTTGTGAGTTGTTGACAAGTTGTTGTCTCTGCATATGTGATGAGGAGAACTTCA
>NW_015172617.1:168800-179936 GCF_001447785.1 Gekko japonicus | reverse complement strand
TGCCGATGGACTATTCTGTCAGTAACTTTTATCAATTGCCTTTCCACCTGAAAGGTATCCACCACAATATATAATGAGTCTCAGCTGAACATCAAAAACTAAAAGCTGAAAACAAAAAATAAAGTGGTTACCCCTTCCAAAAAATGTAGAAGGCCACAATAAAGCCTAGGGTGGCAGAGGCGGAGAGGCACCAATAAGTCTGGCTGCCCACCCACCTCCAGCCCACCTGCCCACGGCATCAGGGTCGGTTCTGGAAGGCACCCCAGGCCTGAGTGGTCGGCCAGCAGAGAGCCGGCTCCCTTCTTTCCTCCCTCCGTCAGGGGGCATGGTTGGGGTGGGCCCAACAGCCAAGCACAGGGCCCGGCATGGCCCTCTTCCTCCATCCCTCTGCTGAGGCTTGCCTTGCCTGACCTGGGCGGGGGGGTTTACATGGACACACATGACAGTGCTTTATACTGAATCAGATCCTTGGCCCATCAAGTTCGGTATCATCATTCTGTTCAGACTGGCAGCAGCTCTCCAGGGTCCCAGGTAGAAGTCTCTTACATCACTTACGAACTGATCTTTTTAAGTGGAGGTGCCGGGGATTGAACCTGCAACCTTCTGCAAGTCAAGCAGATGCTCTACCACTGAGCCACAGCCCCTCCCCAAAGGAGGACGGGTGCAATCTCCCTGCTTCCCAGCAGTGTGCTTCTCCCATTAAATGTATCAGATGGTTGGTGATGGGAAAGACCTCTACCTGAGATCCTAGAGAGCTGCTGCCAAGCAGACAGTACTGAGCTTCATATGCCAGTGGTCTCACTCGGTATAAGGTATGTTCATATGCAGGTCATAGACATTGTCTCCTTCACAGGCTATAAGCTATTGGTCAAATCACTCAGATCACCAAAGTCTCTCAGGGAGGAGGAGGAGGAGTCCAGTGATGTGCCACAGGGTTCGGTTCTGAGTCTGGTACTTTTCAATAGTTTTATAAATGATCTGGATGAGGGTGTGGAGGGGCTACTCATTAAATTTGCAGATGACACCAAATTGGGAGGGGCAGTGAACACACAAGAAGATAGAGACAGAATTCAGCGAGATCTGAACACACAGGAAAGTGGACGGATGTGAACAAGATGCAATTTAACAAGGATAAGTGCCGAGTTCTACATTTGGGTAACAAAAACGAGGAACTGGATGGGGGATACACTTCTGGGTAGCAGTGTGTGTGAAAAAGATCTTGGGGTACGGGTGAGCAGCCATATGAGCAGCCAAATATGCTGTGACAAGAAAAGGCTAATCTTGTGGTGTAGCAACAGAGGTATAACTGCCAAATCTCAAGATGTCATAGTCCCGCTGCACACAGCATTGGTCAGGCCACTCCTGGAGTATTGTGCGCAGTTCTGAGGGCCTCACTTCTAAAAGGATGTGGACACAATGGAGTGGGTGCAGAGGAGAGCAACAAGGATGATCGGGGGCCTGGAGACCAAACCCTATGAGGAAAGGCTGAGGGACTTGGGAATGCTTAGTCTGGGAAAGAAGAGGTTGAGTGGGGACATAGTTGCTCTTTTTAAGTATTTGTAGGGCTGTCACTTCGAGGCAGGCAGGGAGCTGTTCCTGTTGGCAGCAGAAGATAGGACTCGCAATAATGGGTGTAAGTTAAGGGCGGGAAGGTACCGGCTTGATATCAGGAAAAACTTTTTTTACAGTAAGAGATGTGCAACAGTGGAAACAGTGACAGAGAGGTGGTGAGCTCCCCCTCGCTGGCAGTCTTTAAGCAGTGGCTGGACAAACACTTGTCAGGGATGGTCTAGGCTGATCCTGCATTGAGCAGGAGTTTGGACTAGATGGCGTGTATGGCCCCTTCTCACTATGTGAGAGGAGGAGAAGGAGGAGGAGAAGAAGGAGAAGGAGAAAAAGAAGAAGAAGAAGAAGAAGTTGTTACTTAAAATCTTAAATGCCGGACTGACAAATAAATGTAGCTGATCCAAATTGATTTTTTATATTAATTCTGGCATTCTTTTTCTTGGAAACTGAACACATCATTATCACTGAACAACAATAACAGCAGAAACCTGCTGTGCCATCTGACAAGCAACTCTTGAACTGCCATCCAAGTTTTGCTTTCAAAGTTTGCCAGTCTGCCACGAATATGACAAATGTAGTGGCCATAGCTGAATACAGATAGTGAAGAATTGCAATGACAGTTTCTTTGGAAAATGGGGTTGTGAATGGTAAAAACCACACACACACACACACCACAATATTTTAAACAAAATCTGGATTTGAACCGAGCAATTTATTTTCTTTAACCAATGATTCCAAATGTCTCCTTTCCGGTGTTTCAACCTCCCAAATCCTTGTTTTAATTCCCCTTCCCTCTTGTGCAAATCAGACCCATGATTTGTGGCACTACTTTGTATTTCCTTGCATCATTTTGTTTCTTGTTCCATTTTCCAGTTTATTTGTGCATCATTATAGTATACATTGGATGTTCACTCTGTGCCACCCTTTTCCAGACAGACTTTAATCCCCCCCCCCACATCCACCTTGCTCAGAGTGAAAAAGGAGAGTGCAAAAGTGGGCTTGAAGCTCAACATAAAAAAAAAACTAAGATCATGGCATCCGGCCCCATCACTCCTTGGCAAATAGAAGGGGAAGTCATGGAAGTAGTGACAAACTTCACGTTCCTGGGATCCCAGATCACCGCAGACTGTGACAGCAGCCATGAAATTAAAAGACGCCTGCTCTTTGGAAGGAAAGTGATGGTGACCTAAGCAGCATGATAAAAAGTAGAGACATCACCGTGCCAACAAAAGTCCGCATGGTCAAAGCAATGGTATTCCCAGTAGTCATGTATGGCTGCGAGAGTTGGACTATAAGGAAGGCCGAGCGCCGAAGAATAGATTCTTTTGAACTATGGTGCTGGAGAAGACTCTTGAGAGTCCCTTGAACTGCAAGAAGATCAAATCAGTCAATCCTAAAAGAAATCAACCCTGACTGTTCCCTGGAAGGCCAGATGATGAAACTGAAGCTCAAATACTTTGGCCACCAAATGAGAAGGGAGCACTCCCTGGAGAAGACCCTGATGCTGGGAAAGATTGAAGGTCAAAGAAGACGGGGACAGCAAAGGATGAGATGGTTAGACAGTGTCACAGATGCAATGAACATGAAGTTGAGCAAACTTCAGAGGACAGTAGAAGACCGGAAGGCCTGGTGTGATCTGGTTCATGGGGTCGCGAAGAGTTGGACTTGACTGTGCGACTGAACAACAACAACATCCACCTTTAGATGTTATTATGGTGTGTTTTGTCTGCATCTGTAAACTGCTTTGAGACTACAGGTTGTGGGAAACGTTTACATATAAATAAATACACTTTTTAAAACCTGATTGTGTGCCTATTTAGATGCAAGCCTGTTCTTGCACGCTGCCTTAAGCCTCCTTGAATTGGAGGGAAGGCAGTCTATAAATATGTTATTTAATCAATAATTAAGAACAATGTTTCGGATCATCCTCAAAATAGCTCAAACCCCCAAGGTGGTACCAGACATGGAGGATGGACCACACACGTTTACAAGTGAAATGTACTAAGATCTGAATGCACTCCTAGGTGTGGTAAAAAGAGAGGAGTCTTTGTTCTTTAAAGCACTTGGCCATTTTCCATCGAACAATCTTGGCAGGAGATGCAGTGCAAGCAGCAAGAAGTCTGTGAATCAAGATTGGTTTCCATCTTCTCATGAGCACGGGAGCAGCACAGACATTTGTTTTGAAACATCTACATTTGTGGTGCAGCTTACTTAGAGGGTTCAGGAAGACTTTGTGCTGTTTACCTGATTCCCTCTCATGGGAAACAAGGTAGATTGCAAAGATTGCAGTTTTACAGACAGAGAACTGAGGATGGGGGAAGAGTATGAATCATCACCAGATGGCCATTTCTTCAATGGCGTAAGCCAATTTCTACCAAAACTTATGGTCTATGGCCCAAATCCAAAACGCAGGTATACTTAAACTCAATTAAATGAATAAGCTTAAGTATACCTACAATGTTCCAGAGAATACTATTTTTGCCACCTTGGATGTGGAATCTCTGTATACCAACATCCTACACAGAGACGGATTACAAGCCATAAAGAATATGATTTCTGACAGCACCACAGTTGACTTTGCCACCAAACTGTATTATGTATTTATGTCACTGGAAGCCGCCCTGAGCCTGCTTTGCGGGGAGGGTGGGGTATACATCTGACAAATAAATAAATAAACAAATAAATTTTGTTCTCATCCATAACCACTATTACTTCAGATTTGGTGACAACCTTGTTCCTTCAGATCAATGGTACAGTCATGGACACCCACATGGCCCCACAGAGTGCTAACATCTCTATGGCTGACTTGGAACAACGCTTCTGAAACTCTCACCCACTCATACCTCTCTTATACCTGTGATACATGGATGACATTTTATCATCTGGACATGTGGCAATGAAGCCCTGGACATATTCCATGAGGCATTCAATGACTTTCACCCAACCATCAATCTGACAATGAACCAATCTATGCAAAAAATACATTTTCTGTACACTACTGTATTTCTCTGGTCTGGTGATGGAGGGATAACTCTACACAACCAGTCACCTTACTTCAAAGAAGAAGATGCCATAAGGTCACCTCCATGCTTGGGAGGAGGAATGGAGCATAATGGCAGAGTCTCAGTTAATTACTTTCAGTATCAATCTTCAATTGTGACATATTTATTTCCTTCACTGTTTCCCCCAGAATGAAACCCAAACAAATGCTAACCATATCAACCAAACTTGTTATTCCTGTTTGGTCCTTGGATCTGTTAAACATCTTCATTATACTGTATGCTAATTTACTGCTCACTCTCTTCCTATATGTATGGACTGGTAATTTCCATTTTATTGTATCTGAAGAAGTGTCCGTGCACACAAAAGCTTATACCTTAAATAAAACTTTGTTGGTCTTAAAGGTGCCACTAACTCAGACTTTGTACCTACATTTGTGTAGGATTTGTGTCCAATATTTCTAAAGTAAGTCTCATGGGTTTATCCCACTGATGGGATTGTGGGCATCCCAAATGTACATATGAAGTTACCTTACACAGTATCAGACATTGGTCTTTCAAACTCAGCTCCAGGGTCATGGATTGAGAAAGGTCCTTCGCATCACCTTCTCTGATGCTCTTAATGAAAGATGCTGGAGACTGAATTTGGGATCTTCTGCATTCAGAGTTGATGCATCACCACTGAACCACAGCCTCTCTCCATCTCTTACAATGACTATTACTTCTTTTTCATAATCACTTTCTTAAACCTCCCCACGTTTGTTTATGAGCCAGCTTGGTGTAGTGGTTAAGAGCTCTAAAGTGATTAAGACTCTAATCTGGAGAACTGGGTTTGATTCCCCACTCCTCCATATGGATAAACATATGGATAAACATATGGAGCAGAAGGCCATCAGTGGCTATTAGCCACAAGGTATAGATGGCCCTCCCTGGCCCCAGGCAGGCAGGGGTGGGGAGAGGCAGGGAGGAAGCAACTTACCCTCCCTCTTCTCCTGCCTCCTCCTGGCTGAATGAGGGCCGGAAGCGGGGCGACCGGAAGCAGGGGCGGGGCTTCATCATGTGCCCCACCCCTGTACCTCACCCGGGGGAACTGCGATCCCCCGCGATTCCCCCCGAAATGACCTCTGGCTCCTAGTGTCCTGACCCCACTGGTGGACCTCCTGATGGCACCTGGTATTTTTGGCCACTGTGTGACAGAGTGTTGGACTGGATGGGCCATTGGCCTGATTCAATATTGGCTTCTCTTATGTTCCACATGCAGCTGCTGGGTGAACTTGGATCAGTCACAGTTCTCTCAAGAGCTGTTCTCTCAAGAGCAGTTCTCTCAGAGCTCTCTCAGCCCCACCTACCTCGCAGGATGTCTGTTGTGGGGAGAGGAAGGGAAGCTGATTGTAAGCCGCTCTGAGTCTCCAAGTGAAGAGCAAGGTATAAATCCAATCTCCTCCTCCTCCTCCTCCTCTTCTTCTTCTTCTTCTGTGTTCCAATTTCTTTCACTTTTATGGCAAAATACAACATGTATATACTTATTTATTTACTTCGTACCCTGCCCTTCTCCCCATTGGGACCCAAAGTGGTTTACATCATTCTTCTCTCCAGGGTCTCAGGCAGAAGCCATTGACATCAACTACTATCTGGTCCTTTTGCCTGCAGATGCCGGGAGTCTGGACCTCTGTAAATGCCAAGCATATGCTCTGCCACAGAGCCACGGCCCTCCCTGTGTGAAGGGTTTCTTGCCAACTCTGAATACCTTGGCTCTGCCAGAGCCTGTTATGCTTGCAAGCACAGCTGTTCTGATGGAAATGGATAACAATGGGAACTAATCTGAGAAAAGAGTCTGCTGGCACCTTTTCCGTGCAATGCCAAGGAACTCCAAAGGACACTGAGACCACTGACTGCATGATGACCCTCCATCTTGTTTTCCATCTGAGGTTTGAGTCACGGCAACAGCTCTCGGCAGAGATCCCTCCACAGAAATGGAAGCTGGTGATGCAATCGTGCCTACACTGTTTCTGAGTTTCCTGAGTGAGCAATGCTCATCTTCGAAGGACAGCTGGTGCTTTTGAGGCACAGCCAGCCTTTCTGGACAAGCTTTAAGGAAAAGGCGAGAGCGAGAAAGGGGCCATCAGGAAGCGTTTGAAAGCTTACCCCTCATGTTTGGTTGTGACACTGCAAACGCTGGCCTGTGGCTGCTCACTCACATGCCAAGAGGCCCTTGGAACTGGCTGGAGGAAGGAGCGATGGGAATGCCAGAGCCTGCGCTTCTGCAGTAGGAGCCTCACCATTTGTTGACACGAAAAGATTTCTATGTTTTTCTAGGAAGGCTGCCATAGTTCTTCTGCTTCATCTCAACATTAAATGAAAGATTCGCTATAACAAAATGTGAGGGCAGTGGAGAGTTCCATCCAAGTCTTTTTTTTTTAACATTTCTCCCAGCTACGGCTTGAAATATTTTGATGACGCAGTCTATGGATATATGTGTTGTACATTGGACTGGGCACTTTTTGCATAGTTAATTTACAGGCTTGGACACAATCCGATGTCTAGGGACAACAATGATTGGTAGCTAACATTCGGAGCAGATTACAAATCTTATCTTTGGACGATTATGCAGAAAGAGTGGATTTAAGTGCTTGGCAAACAAATTAGTGCCATATTATTATCGTTGCATGGTTTTGTACAGGTAGTTATGGATTCTGAAATCTGCAAACAAATGAGTGCCATATTATTATCGTTGCATGGTTTTGCACAGGTAGTTATGGATTCTGAAATCTCAAAGGACAATTTACTGTGGCTATATCTGCAACTCAGACAGAGATGTAAGCTTGTGGAAAGTAATGAAGAAGTGCAAGGGGGTCATCTGATCTGTACTCAGCACGAAATCAGAATCACTAGTTTTAAAGGGGTTCTCCCTTCACTTTTCTCAGGCATCAGTTACATGTTTCAGTGGAATAGCCATGTTAGTCTACTGCAGAAAGCAAACCCAACAGGACTAACATAGTTATTGAAGCACAAGCATTTGTGGGCTAGACACCACTTTATCAGATACATGAATGGCATCCTTGGTCAGCAAGATATATATATATCAGAGGGAAAGAAAAATAAATTGTGAACAATGGGATTAAAAGGTCATGGAATGCATGAAGTATCAATTGACAATTTAATGCAAAACTCAGAAGGATGCAAGGCAAGCCCAGTGACCATTCAGAACAACTGTAGCTAAAAATCCATTTCATGCACGTGATTAAATGAATCCATCAATAAATCCAGATCTTTAAGGTGCTACAAGACTTCTTTCTACCCTGAGCAATAGGAAGTTCAAGGCAATGTTAGGATGACCAGACGGCCAGAGAAAAATGCCCCCCTTTGCTCCTGGGCCTCTTACTGACGACCTCCAGAGGCATCTAGATCAGGGCGGTTCGGCAGTACTATTGCTGTTGGACCTGTCGGCTGCGTTCAATATGGTCAACCATCAGTTGCTGACCCACCGCCTCGCTGACATGGGGATTCAGGGGCTTGCCTTGCAATTGCTTGCTTCCTTCCTCCAGGGTTGGGGACAAAGGGTGGTGCTAGGGGAACAGCAGTCTAAGAGACACCCACTGAAATGTGGAGTCCCTCAGGGGGCGGTGCTTTCCCCAATGTTATTTAACATCTATATGCGCCCCCTTGCCCGGAGGTATGGGCTGGGGTGTCATCATTACACTGATGACACCCAGCTCTATCTGATGTTGGGCAGCCAGTCAGACTCCAGACTGGAAGATCTGGACTGGGCCTTGCAAGCCGTGGCTGGTTGGCTTAGACTGAGCTGGTTGAAGCTAAATCCGGCGAAGACAGAGGTCCTGTTCCTGAGTCAGGGTGGTTCAGAGTGGGGATCCCACTTCTGACCTTCGGTGGGGTAACATTAGTGCCAGCGCCGGAGGTTAGGAGCTTGGGAGTGCTCCTGGATACCTCCTTAACAATAGGAGCCCAGGTAGCAACCACTGCTAAGTCAGCTTTTTACCATCTCCAGCTGATTCGGCAGTTGGTTCCCTTCCTCGACTGCAATGACCTGGCAACAGCGATCCATGCAATGGTCACCTCGAGACCAGACTACTGTAACGCTCTCTACATGGGGCTGCCCATGTTGCAAATCTAGAAGCTGCAGTTGGTGCAGAATGCCGCAGCCAGGCTTTTGATAGGTCTTCTGAGGTGGGAACACATCCGGCCTGTGCTAAAGGCACTGCACTGGCTGCCAATAGCATACCAAATTTGCTTCAAAGTCCTGGTACTTACCTTTAAAGCCCTATATGGCCAGGGTCTAACATACCTGAGGGACTGCCTTTCCCCATATATACCCTAGGAAGAGAGTACTATGGTCGGGGTCACAACATCGATTAACTATCCCATGCCCTAAGGATGCCAGGCTCGCTGTCACCAGGGCCAGGGCCTTTTCAGCAGTGGTTCCATACTGGTAGAATGAGCTCCCAGAAGAGATCAGGGCCCTGTAGGATCTTTTACAGTTCCGTAAGGTCTGCAAGATGGCGCTCTTCTACCAGGCTTTCAAGTAGGAGCTGCCCACCACTACGACCAACATCTGTGGTAAAGGGCTGGCCCCAGCTTGGTGATTGAGCCATACCAGTGTGAGACGCCAGAAGATTGATGCGTTGGAAATCCGGCTTATTACATCATACAGCACGCCATCTTAATTACCGAAGGAATGATTACTGCGAGCACTTTGATTATTTGATTATTTTTAAATGTTTTAAATGTTTTTATGTGGATTTTTTGGTACCTTGTACCTGGCTTTCGAGCAAGGGAACCTTTACCTTTACCTGTTAATGTAAGCCGCCCTGAGCCTGTTCGCGGGGAGGGCGGGATACAAATGGAATTAATAATAAATAAATGAATGAACAGCAGCTTGACTTGTAGAAATCAGCAAGTGAAATTTGCTAATGTCTGCAGATGAAATTGCTATTAAAAGCACAGAAACAAGTGACAGTTTAAAATATGGCATTCTTGTCTTGGCAGACTATACAAGATAAAGTTCTTTTGGAAGAAAGAGAGAGGGATGGGGACTTTTGTCTTTGTGGAACTGAACAACTGTTTCACAGTGCAGGGAAAAACACACACTATTTCCAGAACCACAATATTCTCAGTTCAGCGCCCACCCACCCACCCCCCAATCCCAAATGGCTACTTTCCTTCTCTCTTCACAAACACTTTGCCAAGTAAAACTGGCTGGAGCCCCAATTCCATCTGTCAGAAGACCCACAATGCAAAACAGTCAACATCCATTGGAGCACATCATGGCTATGAACATGTATTCCTTTAACAGCAATTTGTCAGTTTCTCCCAAATGATCCTGGCAATTGCATTTATGTGTAATTTGTTTAGTGACTTGCCTCACTTATAGTCCCTGTTTCTTGCAGAGACAAGGTAGATTACAGAATCAGAACCAGTGCAAAAGAAACAGTATAATAGAACAAATATGCAAAAGAACAAATCAAAACTGCGGATTCCAGACTCAGCAAATACACTAAAAACTGTATAAATACATAAACTATGATAACTGAAGAACAGTACATTCTCAGATGTCCCTTTTGCATTTCTCCAAGAAGTGCTGGGCAGTGACCATGTCTCTCTCCTCTCCGCTTTATCTGCACAACAACCCTGTAAGGTAGGTCAGGCTGAGAGACAGTGACTACTAGCTCAAGGGTACCCAGTGAGCTTGTGGCTGAACATACATTTGAACCCTCGTCTACCCTGTCCTGCAGGAGCTACCTGGGAAGTGAAAAGGGCCCTGGAGCAAGTTGAACGCTCCCTGCTGTATGTTTGCCAACTCCAGACTGGGAGAAATTCGTGGAGATTTGGGGGTGGAGTCATGGTTTGGGGAATGGAAGGATCTCAGCAGGGTATAATGCCATAGAGTCCACCCTCAAAAGCAGCCATTTTCTCCAGAGAAACTGACTCAGTCTGGAGATCAGTTGTGATTCTGGTAGATCTCCAAACACCACCTGGAAATCGGCATCCGTCAAGTACAAGCCAGCACTGCGGGACCTCTCTGGCCAGTGGGGCCAGTAAGGGGCATTAGCTCATCCTCCTCCGAAAGGAAACAATGCGAGAGGAAATGGCTGGTGAGCTGACATCAACTGCCTTTGCTGATGAGGGGACGGGGCCATGGGGACTGCACTTGAGTTGCTGCTCCAGGTCTGTAGCCAGGGTGGGGCATTTGGGAGCAGAGCCTCACAACCCATGAGACCTGCCCCACCATTTGATGATGCCAGGCACCCCCATCCCAGTGTGCCTTGCCCCGCAGCAGCAGCAAAGCTGGGGGGGGGGGGAGAGAAGGGAAGCCGCCCTACCGCTTCTGGTCAGTTTCACTCCGGGCTGACCAGCGGTTAAATTTAACAGGGCAGGAGAGTGGAGTGAAATTGACCAGAAGCTGCAGGGCAACTTTCCTTCCCCAGCTTCTCCGCTAGGGGAGGGGGCTGGAGAAGGAAAGAGAGAGAGAGAAGGTATCGTAATAGTGGTGGGGAAGCCAATATCTCTCTCATAACTTTCCATGGAAGAGGAGCGGGGGGGGGGGGGTGTGCGT